>NW_012029126.1:2746-4688 GCF_000956235.1 Wasmannia auropunctata | reverse complement strand
AATGATCAGAATGACTTCAAATTTTTACGGTTTACATATGTCAAGGCTATCTATCGGACGGCGAAAGAAATTTTTTTCTACAGTTACTTTATGTTGATAAGGCCGGAAACTTTTCAAATGACCCTCGTATAAATGAAGTGAGAGTGTTATCAGTTATTTCTCGCATAACAGGACCTCCTTTTATTTTAAACTTTCTGTTAAGAGTCTGCTCAATAGTTTGATCTGACCATGTGCCTGATCAGAATTTGTCGGTTCGTTTTATAGTAAAATATCCACGTTTAGTATATATTTGATATTCGGTAACATCCATCTTTGCTTCTAATTGTCATATCTTGCAAATAAATTTGACAAGATTTTGCATACGGGAAATTGCCACTTGCATGAAAAAATGGAATCATATGTTTTATGGCAAGTAAGTGTTTTTTCTTGTTTCCTTCTCTTTCTGCTTGGATAAATAATTTTATGATAGTAATCATATGAAAATATTGCATCCATAATTTAGCAGTCGGCCCATTATTTTCAATTCGTAGGAGTTCTTGCTCTAATTTAAAAGACAGTTGCTAAAACAGGATTCTCATCGATCTCTCTTGCCGTCAGAGGATTATCTTGAAAATGTTGTAAAATGGTAACCACAGTTTCGCGTTCTACGACGGTTAAAGATATGTTTTTTAGAACGATTTTTGCAAGAGCTAACTGAACGAGTAAATGACTACTAACAGCTCATAAACATGCCCTACAAGCATTTTGTATACGGAATTCGATGCATATATTAAACTAAGAAGGTCTTTTAGACCGCTTCCTGCCATGATAAACCCTATAGTGCTTAAAAACGACATCAGAGCATGAAATCCTCCTAATCTTACAACAATGTTACCCAGGATTGATTTTTCTCCTATACATGCAACAATATCTTGCTTTTACAGAGGCTGGTCAAATGTAACAATCGTTGTTTTCAAACCTATTTCTTTAGTTTTCTCGACTGCCATAAGCAATGACGTATATATAGTATCATAATTGCTTGGCGGTGCATTTATAAAGGGAAGAAATATGACTTTTGTGCGTTCAGCGCTTTTATATTTTGTTAGGCGTTCTTAGAATCCCCTCCATCCAGGAATCTTAGGCAAATCCTGCAATTTCGCGAATCCAAAGCGTATCTGAAATTGATGGCATTTCAATACTTCGTTCAGAAGGTATGAGAGTTTTTAATTTTTCATTCAAATCCTTGAAAATGAAAGATTTTAATCCTGCGTCACTTTTGTTTTCGAATATTTGTAATTCCACGATACCTTTCTTTTGTGCATTTAAAGCTTTATTTTTTTGTTTTACTTTGTTAATGTCTGTCGAATCGTGCACTATTGCCGAAGCAGGAGTGACGCATTGTATGCCACCCATGCTGTGAAACGTATTTAAACCATCGATATTGATGTTGAAGTCAGTATTGTCGAAAACAAATTAACAAAACGATTGTGGTAATATTTTATCTTCCAGCGCCATTAATACAGATGATTCGAGTTCTCTTACATCGCTACAAGTGGAGCAAATTCCCAAATTCGATAATATGTCAATAAGAGTTTTAGATCCTATCTTTTTATATACAGGGTGTCCCGTAATGACCGGACTAACGCTTAAGGGTAGATTCTTGAGATCATTTTAAGACAAAAGTTCCAATACCAAAATGTTGAGACTATAATAGTTTTTGAATTATAAGTGTTTAAAGTTAACTAATCAGATCGTCTAAAGTTGGCGCGCTCAGGTATGGCACGCGCAACTCCTAAAACAAAAGCTGACTTATCGCACTTTTATTAATATTGATATAAGGATTACATATGTGAATATAAGATTATTTTATTGATATTTCTGCAAACACATTGCCGCGATAACATTGTACAATAATACTTTCTTTTTATAATAACATTTTTGTCGTTTACATAATACATAAAGC
>NW_012029126.1:0-1074 GCF_000956235.1 Wasmannia auropunctata | reverse complement strand
GATAAGACCCCATCCTACATCGAACCGCTCGGCAACGCTCGGGGTCATGCTTTCGTGGCCTCGAGTCTAGTTATCTAGACACTGGGCACGCAGAGGTTCGGCTCCTTACCCTCATACCCGCACCGCAAAGGCAGGGGAGCGATTTCGCTCCCGCGTCCGCGTACCGCCCGCCCGACCGACCCCACCGACACGAGCACGGGGCCAAAGGCCGCACATAGTGGAAACACTTCTTGTACATAGTTGTAAATACGTCCGTCCGCGCGCAATAAACTTTGCTGTAACAGGGCCTCCATCCCAAGGGGGTGCCTGACAATCACGAAATAAACGTAGATTACTACCACCGAGTCTCGAGTCTCCGATTACTCTGATCCCGCGCCTTTCCCTCCGCACGAACCACGTTTTAGCCCTGGCTCCGGCGAGCTAGTCCGAGCGCTGAAACGAACGGTTGTCACACACTTTTGTTATAAAACTAATTGTATATTCATACATATCGGTTAAAAAATGTTTTTTCATTTATGACAAAACATAATCATTTCCACAGTACCTTGCGGTATATAGCACGGTTTGTTTACCCAGACAGCCAAATGAAATCAAGATGCTATGATGTTGCTGTCAACCGTTGCAGCAATAGATTTCGACAAACTAGAGACAAAGTGCTTCCTCACTATGTGTGAAATCTTGTGAATTCCCCCTCATGTGAATTCTAGTTTTGGTTATAACAAGTTGATAGCATCTTGATGACATCCTTTTGTTATACGCAACGAATGTACGTATGATAGCAACATGATGGCAGTTATTTTCATCCGTTTGCTATCCGCGTCTAACAGCATGTTGACGGCAACTTGATGGCAACATGACAGCAATATGTCATCATGATGTGACATCCGTAATAAACAGCATGTTGACAGCAACTAATGGCAACATTTGCAAAAATATAAAAGCATTTGTATTGTTACGTCCAGACTCCAGGATATTTGTTTGGGCTTGTAGATAGAGAGAGTGAGTCTCGTGCGTGAACGAGATGGAATTGGAAGTGGAGGGGGTAAGGGAGGACGTAACTAAGTAAGCTATCTC
>NW_012029125.1:0-950 GCF_000956235.1 Wasmannia auropunctata | reverse complement strand
TTAATTTGACATAAAAACTTTTAATTCAAAACTTGACACTCAAAGTTATTTAAATTTAACTCGTTTTTATGTCTGTATCAAATATATTAGATAAATCATCAAAACTTCTGATAAATAACCTTTATAACCTTTACTGTATAATTATACATAATGTATAATTACACATCAACCTCAATATATACAACTGTCAAAAGTCAATGCAATGACAGCCGCTTACGAAGTTAGCGCAGCGAGACAACCAATCAGCGTCGCGGAAAAGAGCCAACAATAAACTTCGAGACTTTAGAGATTTCGATAGATTCGACTATCGATTTAACATGCACTTTTTTAGATAGGATATTTCTCCACTATTCGTGAAAAGTATTAGAATTCATTTAAATTATTATTTATTTAAGTTCTTTAATATTGAAAGTTTTTGTTAATTAATAGCTTTTTATTTTTTGAACGCGCGTATTGTAACATAAATAAAATAGAGGTAAAGTCAATATTTTATAAACATTAAATTCATTTTTTATTAATTTAATTAGTACAATGGTCCTTCGCGACGCGCTCAAGTTTTGCGCATTGTTTGAAAGAGCGTAAAATTACTTATACGCTTATCCGCTGGCTGTTATCAATCGGCAAAAGAAGGAAAATTTCTCTTTCCTATCTTTGGAAAATCTGCGAATAGCACGGATAGTTTTCTTTTAAATACGGTCGTGTATATTGCATGCTTAAATTCATATTCATAAATGCATGTGACGCATGAGAATAATTTTGTGTGGTGTCTAACACATATTTCTTTCAGTGAATAAAATATAAATTTAAAGTACCCGTGTTAGTAGGAGGTGGCACTGCGAAAGCACGGAAGAGCTTACGAAGGACGCTTAAATGCGTGAAGGGGCTACAGGGAATTCGTTCAATCTTATTAAAGATTGAAGGAAAATCTACAATAATAAAATAACAAAAGC
>NW_012029124.1:3116-4884 GCF_000956235.1 Wasmannia auropunctata | reverse complement strand
TTGGTCTGGACCGTATAGACAATACAATGTACGAATATCTTGTCAACTTAAAAAGAAAACCCGGTCCACAGAAAACGTGCGTATCTGACGAACGAACAAAGAATTATTATTAAGACAAGAAAGACGTAACAAACTCTCGATTATACAGATACAGATCGATCATCGATAGATCAGCAGAAGCGAGAAATTGAATTCCCAACAGTTACAAACGCAATTAATGAGTTGGATATACAGATAATACAACACACTTCCGGAGTGAATGGATCTTATAATCAAAATAGTTCTACTCCAGATAAATTGTTTATTACAAAAGTATCCTATAAATATTTACAAAATTTTATACGCAATAGTATATATAAATGTTGGAAAATAATGAAGTATGATTTTGCGTAATAATCAATTATTACATTTCTTTTCGCTCTAATTTGTAAGACGAATCAGGACAATTATTCTTTTAAGACATATTTCTGACTAGAGTTAAAGGCGACATTTTCTTTAGAGAAAATTGAAAATCGGACAAAAAAACGGTTTTTTTTTAATCTTAATTTTTCAGTTATAAAAGGATAGCGCATTGCGGAGATATTTACTTATATCCAATCTGTAATATTTTGTTATTGTTTTTATTATTTAAAAGATTAATCTGTTAATTTTCCGACAAGGTTTAAAAAAGTTGTTTTAGAATCAGAAATATGTTTTTCGAAAGACACGTGGTTGTTCTGACTTATTCTGGACGTGATTGTATTCTTTATTTTTAATTTTACATACACGTTCTACATTTATTTGATAGTGTCGGAAACAATTATTGCTAATTTGGATCCGGAAACCATTGGATGATGCTGCGAACGGGGACTCGTCAAATGTTCGCGATAGATCTCGCGAAAGGTCTCGTAGAAGGTTTCGTGGAAGACACGGTAGATTCACGGTCAGGATTCACAGAGAAGTAAGAAACTTATTTTTCCGTTTTGGTTGTCACCCTTAAGAATTACTTTTATTTTTTATTTTAAAGAAAATGTGTATTTTATTATATTATTTTTTTATTAATTTATAAATAACTTTTATCTTATATCGATTTTAATTCTATCTAATATTTCACTATATATCCTTCAAAAATATATGAAAGTAAAGTAAAGGTTCCAATGACCACTGAAATCGGACACTTATACAAAATATGTTATATTATTATTAATTCCAAATACTTTTTTATTATATTATAACTTAGTTGTAATCTTTAAATATTTTTGCAATTAAGTTTTGATATTATAATAAAAAATAAAGAATTGAAATTAATAAGATTTGTGTAATGTTCTGACATAGATACATGTCCCATTATGAAAACCTACGTTAATCTTACTAGGAAATATTCTAATATAAACCAAAAATTGACTAAATTTACACATTTAATATTCTGTTCTAACATAGTTGCGTCATAGATGGAAAATATAAAGTAAAATCAAATGAAACATTAATTTTTCGATGATCTTTTTATATATTAATATAATGAAATAAATAAATTGGTTTAAAATGAATTATAAAATTGATTTTAAAAACGTATACAATTTTACTTTTTTTTTAATAGCGGGCAAATACCTTGTTTAATATCAATTGAATCCATTCATTCCTTTGTGCATGAAAATATTAAAATCGATTAAGTAGTGAGAAGTAATTATATTTCATAAGACTTAATTATAATTTAATAAGAATTTTATAAGAATTAATTATAATTTAATTCATGTTTTATGTTATATTTTATGTGTCAGACTATAATAAT
>NW_012029124.1:0-1161 GCF_000956235.1 Wasmannia auropunctata | reverse complement strand
GCGTGCGTGCGTGCGTGCGTGCGTGCGTGCGTGCGTGCGTGCGTGCGTGCGTGCGTGCGTGCGTGCGTGCGTGCGTGCGTGCGTGCGTGCGTGCGTGCGTGCGTGCGTGCGTGCGTTTGATATATACTAATCCTCCTTAAGCAAAGTGGCCTTTCTTGCTGGCTTTTTGGATTGGTAGATTCCCTCGAGTTTAAGCCATACCTCTCTTGAAGTGTTGCATCCCTTAATCTGTTTTAATTCGGATGGACTGATACTCAGGATGATGTCAGATCTTGCCTTGTTGTCACCGATTATCCAAGCCGTAACAACTGCTGCATTATTCTCTGTTGCTTCCGGCTTTGTAATATCGCCGTTAACATATGCCCACGCGTCGTTTTTTACCAAAAGTGCCTGCATCTGAAGCTTCCACGTGTCGTAATTTACGCGGTTCCGAGTTTCGATTCTAACGACGTTCGAATTCATCTTGTGCTTCGTCGTACTTCGATTTCACTCGGATTTTATTATTTGGTACTTCTCGATTCTATGCTCGTACGCACGTTTCGACAATTCTAGCTGTATACACACAATCGCTTTTGTCGCGCGGCCTGGGCCCATAACCTGTTACAAGAGCTAGGTCAAAATAAATAGGGCACTTGCAAGTATACTCAGGTTAAAGTATTTCTCGTATACAGAATGACAAACAAGTAAAATAGATAAACTGAACTGTGCGTATTGCTTATAATATATCACTCGAAGACAGAACGTTATACAGTAGTGCATTATATAGTAGTGCGATTAAGAACGTTCGCGAAGTCTACAATACGTTAGTATTGTGCGCGGCCGTCATGCGCGCTGTCGTGCAGATTGTCCAGAGTTACCAACTCAACATGCAATGCATTAGTTTGCTCGATATGATGAATCCCGCTTGGTTATCTGTGTAATAATGTGTCAACAAAATTTTAATAACTATTAAGTTGTTACGTCCAATCCCCGGGAAATGATTTATATGTTAGAGAAAGGGAAAATCATTGAGAGAGTCCCGTTTAGAAACGAGGCTGGATCCGGAAAGGAGGGGAACATGGAAGGACGTAAACAGATAGCCTGTCTCGCAAATAGGCGCGGTGGCATATATGCGAGTCGAAAGCGCTTTAATGGGCTTGGCAGACGAGTCAACGTCCTGAA
>NW_012029123.1:0-1371 GCF_000956235.1 Wasmannia auropunctata | reverse complement strand
GGTTCGTTATTTTCTTCAAGTCGAGTATTCCCTTCATATTCGACAGTTATTGATCAATTTTACACTGCTTACAATATCGGCATACAATATATTCTGTAGAATTATCACGGTTTATGACTTAAAACACCGATATATGACGTATTATAGAATGGACCTAATATAATAAGAAACTTCTAATTTCTACCGCGATATAGCGTCGCCACCGTCAACGCGGAGTTCGTAGCTGACTAGGCAGGGCCCTTATAGAAAAAAGTAGCTTCTGAGACAAATAATGACAATTTTTAGTTGAGTAAATAATGATAAGTCAAAAAGCTTTTTTAATATTTGAATATGATTTTTCTAATTTATTTGGAATAATGTGAGATTAGTTACAAAGCAAGATCCAGAATAAATGTGATTTTTAATAAGAAATACTAGCAAATAATGTTACTACTATTATTTATTAATAAATAAAAATGTACATATGGTAGAGTATACATAGAAATAAATATAAATTACATTATTTAATCAAAATGTCAAAAGATAGATCAATTAAAAGTTAAGAATTATGTATTTTGTAATTGTCCCATAGGGTGTCACTATTTACCCATAGGATGGGGCAAATAGTGACAATTAATGTAGATTTCAGTTTTTATGAAAATCTGGCCCGTATACATGACTTATGAAAACTCGAATTTAAGTTTTTGTATATTTTGAAAGTGGAAAAGGAAAATACTCTTTTAGTGAAAAATGATATCTTGTAAACTTGAAATTAGCTTGTAGGGGAGAGAGGAAAAAAAATCCGTCCCTTCTATTTATCCCCCTTTCCCTTACAAGAAAAGAGTGATTTTTCTATATAAAAATAAGATAAATATTGACAAAAGGAGAGCCGCTAGTTCTGATCATCTTGATCTTGACACATTATCAAGATCATCATTCCGGATAACTTCAAAAGATTTTAGTCATTGTGATTATTGTTTATTAAACAATTATTAAACGGTAACGTTTAAAAAAATTATACTAATGGTGTAATGTCAGTCTGACAGATCGCTATCATGTTTCCGCTAATTTTATAATTATACTACGAGTCTCGTTCTCAAAGATAACAAATGTAGTTATCCGTTTCCTCAAATATTTCACAACGTTCAGAGCGTAAAAAAAGAGATGGCGCGCTTAGCGGCCCCCTGTAAAGCTCTGTGGTCTACTGAGCCACCACTTATGTTATATATGAGTCAAAGGTCGACGTAGAATTAATACAGAGTTAGTTAACGTAATACAGAGATATAGACTTCTTTTATTAGGGAATGGTTACAGATTGATTACGTAAGAAAGGAACTTGTTGCAACATGTTGCTTAACGGAATAAGACTGAGAACTTAAACTTAAACTTAGA
>NW_012029122.1:0-1455 GCF_000956235.1 Wasmannia auropunctata | reverse complement strand
TAATTTCCAATTACTACGCGAAAATTGTAACCACGTCTAGCAATAATTTTATTATAGCAATTAAATGCTTAACTTCTCTATAATTTATTAAACGACCTCACCCTCCCCCCTTCACTTCCCCCTTCCCTGCAAAAAATCGCACTGGTCCGATCCTGAGTCAAAAGGATTAAGTTCCTTGACCGAAACAGGACCAACGATCGCGCTGGCTTGAGATCGAGTAACATCGTCCCTTCAGGACGTTGACTCGTCTGTCAAGCCCGGTTAAACTGCCTTCGACTCGCACATATGCCACCGCGCCTATTTGCGAGACAGGCTATCTGCTTACGTCCTTCCGTATCTCCTCCTTCTCGAATCCAGCCTCGTTTCTAAATGGAATTCTCTTTGATTTTTCCTTTCTTTAAAGATAAATCATTTCCCGGGGATTGGACGTAACAATACATATGTAAAATTCACATAGAAATATTAGAAGCACCAAGATCCTACTATGATCATTCATTGGCTTTCTCTTAATCTATTGTGTCAAAACATACATATATATATATAATTCAAATTATTATGTTCTTATTACTAGTATTATATTAAATAAAATTTAAAAATATTACAAGATTATTCATTGGCACATACTTGTTACGTATAAATTAAATATGTGAAATATTTTAAAGTTATTAGTGAATATATGCATATAAAATCTTTTTAATTTATATAAAATAGTTTACTATTAATAAATAATGTATTGTTAATAAATAATTAATAAATAATGTATTGCATGAATTGGAAGTATTATTTTCATGAGCTATACAGGGTGTCCGGTAATAACCGCCTAAAATCTCTTTTTTGTAATGAAATTTCTTTCAAGTCATATTGAAATATACAATAGTATTACCACTTTTGTTTTAATGCATAAAAATGAAAGATAGTACCACTTGGATTTTATTTGGTAATTTGGTATTTTTTTTCGAGATATACCTTAGATATTGATTTTTCTAATCAATTTACTTGGAATAACATTTTGATTTCACTTCTTTGTCATGTCATTATTTTGGCTTTTTTGTTTCCAATATTACATTTTTTTAGTTACGACTTTTTTTGTTTCCACCATTCTTTTAATATAATTACAATAGGTATATTTGAAATAATATTTTGACTTGTTTTTGATGATATTATATTTTTGATTTTTAAAATTAATTTTTTTTGAAAATCGTGTATACATTGAATATAACACAACTTGGATTTTATTTGTTTAATTTGATACAACAGCAGCTTTTTTCAAGGTATATTATTTACAAAATAAATTTTCAAATCGTGTTATACATGAAGATAATGCCGTTTGGTTTTTTTTAATTTAACAAGTTTTTTTTCGAGATCGTATTATACATTTAAAGTAATACCACTAAGGTTTTATTTTTTAAATTTAATATCGTATTATATATTGAATATATTGCTACTTGGATTTTC
>NW_012029121.1:0-578 GCF_000956235.1 Wasmannia auropunctata | reverse complement strand
TTAATTTGAACATTTTATTGTGCCAATTACAATTAGAAACAAAATATGATAACGTTCATCATTAGATATCACTTAAAATTATTCGCCAAATAAAATTTTAGATAATAAACATGTCGCCCATGAATTTAAAGAAAGTAGGGATCTCGATTCCTCGCATAATCTATTCCTGCGTTTTGTTATAATTAGTCCTGCTGTAGAGAATAATCTTTCCGATGGAACGGAACGGATGTTGCGCAAATACTCAAAAAGTCTCTTGCCATTTTTGATAAACAAGGAAAAATATGCATGTGCTTAGACCACCATTCTAAAATATCTTCATCTTTATTTGTTGTCTTGGAATTCAAATATTCATTGATTTCTTTATGCCAGTCGTTATTATATATCAGAATTATTCTCATACAATGAATATATATCAATATGTGAATCGGATTTAAAAGTGGTATTGTTCAAATTGGAAGATATACCTTCATTGGAAGATGATTCAAAGTAATTTTCTTTATAAATTTCTTTGAATTTTTCCAACGATTGAGAAAGCAGCTCTTTTCCCCAATTAGTAGATCGGAAGAGCACACGTCTGA
>NW_012029120.1:0-441 GCF_000956235.1 Wasmannia auropunctata | reverse complement strand
AACCATGCATTGCTCGAAAAACGGCCAGAATGGGAACACAAAACACAAACGAGTGATATTGCAGCACGACAATGCTCCGTGCCATCGCACTTCCATCGTCCAAGACACCATCAAAACGCTGAAATGGGATCTGCTACCGCACCCGCCGTATTCACCAGACGTGGCCCCTTCCGATTATCACTTGTTCCGGTCGATGGCGCATGGCTTGGCTGGGCTACACTTGGCCAATTTCGAAGAAGTGCAAAATTGGTTGGATGAATGGTTTCGGTCCAAAGACGCGTCGTTTTATCGTCGCGGTATTCATGTATTGCCAGAGAGATGGCAAAAATGTGTAGCTAGCGAGGGACGATACTTTGAATAAACCATTTTTTGTATTTCTCTTGAAATTTTTCATTTTTCATTAATTAAAAAAAACCCGGAAACTTAGTTGCGCACCTAGTA
>NW_012029119.1:0-2051 GCF_000956235.1 Wasmannia auropunctata | reverse complement strand
ACACGAACTCTCCATCCACTGGACTTCATCTACCTTAGTCGCTTCCTTGCCTATAAGATACGTAAACACTCGCACACTTGGTATATGAGTACCATTTTCTTTCCAATTCCATTTTTTGAATACCTAAAATGAATGAAAGAGAACAATAATAATTAGTAATGTTTATTTTAAAAAATTTTTTCGGTCATTTATTTTTAAAACTAATTTATCTTTATTTCTGCAAATTATTTTCAACTATTGTTTTCATCACTTTCTATATGCTTGTACAGAAAATTTTTTAAAGCATAAAGAAGTGAAGGGGGACAAAATTAGTTTCACATTTATTCACAATGCTTTAGCAGACTCTCCAACAGTTTCATCGTCACGCAAAATTTCGATATGCAAAAAAAACAATAAAATATTATTCAATCAAATATCACCTTCTTCAAATCATTCCCCAGTTGTCCTCCAGGAACACCATCAGTAATGAGCATTATGAGCTGATTACACGGCGAGTCGGCGTCGCAATCACGTAACTCCCGGGAGACTTTGAGTAGACTAAATGCCTTGGTAAAAGCCTTCGTGAGATTAGCGACTTCCTTAATATCGATATTGCCCATGGATTTCTTAAACGTATCAAGATTCTCCGGAGTGGCTTGAATCAGCATATCCTTAAAACACGGCACCAACTCGGTCGTCACGTTAGTGTATTTTAGCAGCGTGACGAAATCATTGTTCGACAAGGTGTCCAGAATTGAATTCACCGTTGTCTTTGCTGCCATAATATCATCGTTCGATTAGAAGACAAAGCGATTAATAACACTCTTCAAACAATGTTTTATATCACAACTTTTTAATTATAAAATTAATAAAATCGCGATGAATCAAATAAAAAATAACAAATATTAATTTAACGAACTAAAATCTATATTTTTTATTGTCTCATCGTCTTGTTTATCTGAAGGTCTAAAATTTTCTGTAACACGGTTTGATTGTAAAAGTTTTAGCTGTACACTTCGCTACTTTCTATTTCCTTAATAAAACCAATCTCCCATACCGATCGTTTTTCCCATGCCGGCCATGCTGCCGCTGACGTCCATTAGAATTACCATGTCCTTGCTACAAGTGGCCGCCTCGATGAACCAACTACGTATCCTGCAGTCGTACAAATCAGCAGAAGAATCATCATTATCACCGTCACAATCAATTTTGTTGTTACTATCATTTTTGTTGATATCATCTTCATTATCTTCGTCGATGTCATCTTTGTTATCATCGTCATCGGGATTTGTTTGCCATCGCATAGCAGGATACTGTCGGAGCATACCAGTGACTGAACCAAAGTACTGCCATGACAAGGCCGGATCGGATTCGTAATTTTGACGAAACATATCGTCCAACGATTCAGTCCTCGCGATATCCTTACATACGTCTGGCGCAAGATCATATACGTTGGTCGGTATATGAACCGATGAATAAGTTGTGTTCACCGGGATGTTGTAGAAATGCGAGTCCGAGATCAGTTCCATGTCTCTGGAATCATTTCGTAATATCTCTTTGTCGATTTATTTCACTTGACAATCCTCAGTTTTAGGCGGCATAATATTCGTACTTATTCTTATTAAGACGATAATTACGCCATCTTTGAGGTTTTAGAACGATACATAAAGTTTGGGATTTTTTTGTGGGTAAATAGATAACTTTATTTAAAATCTGTTTAGAGAACATTATTGTACATATATAAGAAACTAAAAAAATATTTTTTTATTTTTCTTATATTTATGGCGGCGCACTGGCTTACACTTGCAAAATCCCTTTTCTTCTATCGATGTACAGGATTCCAGATTGTACACAGTTTGACCTTGAACAAAACACAAAGAATTTTCATTATTTACATATTAAAGACTAATGAAGTACGTAGGTGTTTTTCAAAATATTTTGATTTTTCTCAAAATGGCAGTTATTTTAAGAAAGACTTGTACTGGCAAAAAATATACATTTTTCGTAAAATAGCTGCCATTTTGAGAAAAATCAATATTTTAAACAACCCCTACGTACTTCATTAGTCTTTA
>NW_012029118.1:0-678 GCF_000956235.1 Wasmannia auropunctata | reverse complement strand
TGCGGGACGCGCGATGCGCCCTAGCACGCGGAAAGGAAGTCGAAGGGAGGGGAATGGCGAGCAGTTCGCCTTGTGATGTGAGACAATAAAGAAGCCTTTTGAAGATACTCGATCAGTGTGCCCTTTCACCTTTCTATCCATCCTGGCTCTTACAGCCTCAGAAGTGGGATTCACACGGATTTGTCTTCTTTCTCGAGCGAGTTACACGGCACACGCTAAGTGCGTAGTGTCGTTCATTGTTTTTTGCGTCCGGGATCACCGGCGAAAAGCTATCCCTTTCGCGTCCGGGCTCTCCGGCGAAAGTCTCAAAAACTCTTTTCTTTTTTGCGTCCGGGCTCACCGGCGAAAAATTTCAGACAGTATCGATTTCGATCGATCTCAGTGCGGACAGAGATCTTGCAACTCAGCTGCCATTTTACTAGCGAAAGTTCAGTGACTTATTCCTTTCGTGTTCGGGCTCTCCGGCAAAAGTTCTAGACAATATCGACCCTGATCGATCTCGGTGCGGGCAGAGATCTTGAGTTTCAGCCGCCATTTTAGCGAACTTGTTCGTGCATGTGCTCGGTGTTGCATCATCGTAACGGCCACAAGATGGACGCAGAAAGCCTAGGAAAACTCACTCTGTACGAATTGAAGGATAAATTAAAAGAGCATGGGTTGCCGGATGAATACAGCAAA
>NW_012029117.1:7770-9424 GCF_000956235.1 Wasmannia auropunctata | reverse complement strand
AGCCAGGATGGATAGAAAGGTGAAAGGGCACACTGATCGAGTATCTTCAAAAGGCTTCTTTATTGTCTCACATCACAAGGCGAACTGCTCGCCATTCCCCTCCCTTCGACTTCCTTTCCGCGTGCTAGGGCGCATCGCGCGTCCCGCAGCCAATCGGTCACGAGCCATATATCTCGTGGATACGATTAGTGAAAACACATAGTAACAACTAAAGACACTAGATAGAGACTTTAGTAACAATAGACATGAACGTCTTACACGGTTAACGCAGGAACTATAACTAAAATAACTATATCTAGCCGATATCTTACAGCTCGGCCAGCCTGGCGTATCGTTCGACCCTGAACGCTAAAAAAAAATATATCTTAAAGTAGACAAATTTTGATAGACTAAATACAATATATAAGGAATGTTGACTTAACAAGTATACTTAAGGACTATAGGATAATACATTAGGATATATACTATACTTCAGAAAAGTATCATGTTATAAATTGTTTAAACTTAATAAAAGATAAGAATTTGAAAGAATCGTTAAATTCGAGAAAAAGGCTTTATCCAATGTTTTAATCGGTCAGGCAACAATATGGAATTGTATGATTTTTGTGTTATATTGAATCCTGGTATATCCTGAACAACATACCGATTTTTGTTTAGTATCTTAGAGATCATGTAAGGACTCTTGTAGACGGGTTTCAATTTCTTATCTTCTCCGGGTTTCACTGTAATATCCCGAATTAACACATAATCACCTATTTAATAGGTGGACGGATTTTTATGTCGCTTATCATAGTAAGTTTTATTGTACAATTTTAATTTATCTGACGCTTTTGCGACTTCTCGACTTTCATTACGTTGTTTGTCTAATTCGGTATAATTTAAGTCGGTTTTAGCTAAATTATTAAGAAATTGTATTAGTGGAGTATCAACTTGATTTAGTTTTTCAAATCCAAAGAGAAGCTTGGATGGTGAACATTTAATAGATGAATGGTAAGTATTATTAATCGTATACTGTATTTCGTTGAATTTTTTTGACCAATCCAGTTGATCATCCACTATTTTACGCAAAGAGGATTTAAGAAAACGGTTTATTCTTTCTGCCGCTCCATTAGCCCATGGGGCGGCTACAGCGACCAGTCGATGTTTAATATTTCGCGATTGAACGAATTCACCAAAGGAGGTAAAAGCAGTGCCTCTATCTGTAACTAAAAACTGCGGATTTCCGATGATATTAAAAACTGAACTTAAACATAAGATCGTTTCTTTTGACGTAGTTGAACAGGTTGGGAAAAGCCAAGTGTTGCAATAATAGTGAAAGAAAAACTAAAATAATATTATACTCTGTTTATTTTGAGTTCAGTTTGAATCTCCCACCGCGCTTCTTATCGACATAACACATTAGTAATTTTATTTAGTACGTGGCGCTCGTGTACTCTCTGTAAGGTTTCTTTTCACTTTTTTTTTCTCTCTTGGTCTCGAGCCCTCGTTATAGCACAAGCTTTCTGTTACTAAGAAGAATAAATCCTTATATCAGAAATCCGCCAAATATTTGCTGCCTACCCTGCCTATATTAACAGGTTATGGGCCCAGAAACGTGAGGCAATAAATATTTTCTGAGATTACATATCGTGTGTAAGTCACGAGATCTGAAAAA
>NW_012029117.1:0-886 GCF_000956235.1 Wasmannia auropunctata | reverse complement strand
TGTGCTCTTCCGATCTATAGCCAAGATATTCTACTTCTTTCTTTAAAAAGAAACACTTAGAATAGTTGACTTCAAAATTGTAACTTTTAAGTAATGATAAACATTGGTGTAAAATTTCTAAATTATGCTCAACTGTTTTTGATGGTATTAAAATATCATCGATATACACTAAGATTTTATTTTCTCTAATAAGTGGTTGTAATATAAATAAGTCTTTTTTGAAATTCGGCTGGTGACTCCGAATAACCAAATGGTAGTTTAATGAACTCAATTTGTCCATCTGGAGTAGAAAAAGAAAAATATTTGGTATGATCCGGATGGATCGCAATAGAGTAAAAACTTTCCTTTAAATCTAAAAGTGTAAACACTTTCATATCCGAAAGTTGCGAAAGATAACTTTCAATTTGAGGGAATGGATATTTTTGTTTTTTCACTCTTTCATTTAATGGTCGTAAATCGACGCAAAGTCTTAATTTGCCTGAGCGTTTGCGAACAGGTACGATACGCGCACAATATTGTGATGTGCTTTCTTTAATAATGTTTTGCTTAAGCAGGTCATCCGTAATTTCCCGAATTTGTAATCGCTCGGATAATAGCAAATTTTCGCGGAGAATAAGCGTATATAGAAGTGTCCTTCAATGCTACAGTGACCGGCGGTAATTCTTTTACCTTTGTTTCTTCAGTAAGGTAAGTATTATTAACTTTATTTATAATTTCCAGTATCTATTTATTTGTTTCAAGTCCAAAGTCGGAATTTATATCTTCTAAGGAGAGAAGATAATCATCTTGTATAATATCCATACATTCTTCTACGGACACAACTTCGTTAAGTAATGATAATTTATTATTCGAATTAGTTTTATTTGGTTTGAAAACTAATGTTAAA
>NW_012029116.1:0-806 GCF_000956235.1 Wasmannia auropunctata | reverse complement strand
ATTGGCAACAGAAATCGAACAGATTTTTCAAACGCAGTATTATCGTCAGATTGTCGGCAGAAATTGAGCAGGAGCTGCGCTGTGACGCTATCACTGAATACTTACAATACTGCCGCTAGGTAGTGTTTGTTGGTATCCGTTTCTCGCATTTAAAATTTGTCGAACCCCCTTATATAATCAATATCGAAGCTCAGGTTTGTCATAATTATTTGCGTATTATTCATGTATGTTAGTATGAATTTGAATAATATTTATGCACCAAAGGAGCTAAGTATTATAAATGTGCATAGTATTATTAAAAAATGGTTGCTAGTGTAGAGAACAAGGGCAAAAATATTATATTTTTATATCTTTAGATTGGAATATTTTCGAAAAAATAGGAATCAGTGCTTTAATATAAAAACATATATTAATACATATATTAATTTTTATTAATAAAACAATTTAAAATTATGTCTTGCGACCGGCGTCATTACATGACCCGTCCACATCGGCCGATACTGTAGGGGGAAAAATGACCGAAGCTCACGGTGAGGACACCGAGAAAAAGTAGAACGACGGCCAAGAAACCGGAGTTCACGGCCGAAATACCAAGGCGGAGCCAATCGATGGTTGCGGAACGTGGGAGAAGGGCGAGGACAACAAGGAAGAGCGAATAGACGGTCAGGGGTGCAAAGGATCGGTGAGAAATTAAAAGATGAACGGTCGCGAAATGTACCGTGACCGAGGGCAAGCCGTTCATACAGGTGGTGGGTAGTTTGTAAAATTATTAGAATAGGGTTAGAATAATATGTAAGATTTAAGTA
>NW_012029115.1:0-567 GCF_000956235.1 Wasmannia auropunctata | reverse complement strand
TCACCGCATTCCAGTGGATTTTCTTAGGGTCTTCTAGATATTGACTTGCGCTATTGACCGCAAATGTAATATCAGGTCTTGTGCCAATTGATAAATACATCAAACTCCCCACTGCTTCACGATAAGGGACATTTGGAATATCTTTGTCACCACATGGATGTACTGAAGTACACATCTGATGATGTTGATCCGCCGGAATTTTCACTGGATTTGCATTCTCCAGATTGAATCGCTTGATTACCTTCCTGGCGTAGGCTTCCTGGTGTACAAATATAGAGCCATCAGAAAATTGTTCGATCTGTAGACCTAGGTACATGTTGGCTTCGCTGACGACGACGTCGAATTCCATTTTCAGGTTCTTGAGTAGCTTATCAATGACGGCTTGGGTTTTACCTGCAATCAGACCATCGTCGATATGGATAGCAAGAATTAACTGATCGTCTTTGCTATCATTGGTGAACACACACGGATCTGCATCCGTTGCTTTGAGGCCGAATCCTTTTAGAACTTCTGTAAAACGGGCGTTCCAGCACCTAGACGCTTGTTTCAAACCGTACAGGCTCCGCT
>NW_012029114.1:0-1551 GCF_000956235.1 Wasmannia auropunctata | reverse complement strand
TAAGATACCCAAAAAAAGGTAATTTTTGAATATTTTTTCGTTTTTACTATTCATATATACCTAGCGCGATGACATTTTATGTCTATTTCAAGCCTGTAAAAGCGTTTTTAAATCCGTTCAATCGTTTCGGTGTTATCCATTAGAATGCAAATGTCGGTAATTCCCGACCTTTCAGCATCCTCTTAAGTGTCTGATTAAGTATATTATGTATTTAATTCTGTATTTAAAATTTATGTACAAGTGTACACATTATTTTTCTAACAATAAGGTCAATTAATTATTCTTTTAAAAAGATAAATGTTGAACATAATTTTTTCGTTTTTCTAGATTGTGTAATTTTTATGAAGACTTCTCTTTCAACGGATGTTCTTCAATGGAAAATTATGGAAGCAATTTTAAAAGTTCATCTTATACAAGTCATATAAAGAGGTCATCTTAGTACGATTAACATGATTATGCATACGTATTAAATTATGAAATCGAGAAATTATACCAAATATTCAATACATGTTAATTACATAGTTTGTGCCTTAACGTGTATTTCTGTTTCTATTCCTTTTAATTTTTCCCTTAATAAATAATTAACAGAAAATAAGGAATAAGCCAAATACTATATAAAAAATAATAAACAGATAAACCAATTTTTATATTTTATGTAAATGTAATAAAGTCGCAATATTGTTTATTATTGTCTTAAATATTTAATAGCTATAATTATATTTAATATATCTACTTTAAACTAAATTAATAATTATACGCTTTTTTAATATTGTTTTCTAAAATAAAAGTTAAGAATAATAGTTGGAAATTATTATATATAATAAGTATGAGGGCTAACGAGCTTGACTAGGTGTTCTTGTCAATGTTACAATTAAAATAACTTTAATAGGTCTTTCAATAATACATAATAATAATCAGACGTTTCGATCTTTAATGTGGTTCTTTTCAGTGGTTGACGAAAATAATAATTATAAATTCAAAACAAATTCAACTAAGATCTCCTCGCATATATCGGATAATGTCCAGATTTTATCGGAAATTAAAAGAATATACGATGGATACGTAATAAACAAAAATGAGATTTTTTCGCAACATAATACTTAGGTGTAGTCGATGTTAAGATAATACGATGGGTATATATCCGCATAGATCACATAGGGCAGTTGATTGTCCGTACATCTTTTAATTTTAACAAGAGTTGAGTTTCCTTTTTTTGATTCGTTTAATTCACTCATACACACGAATGCCTCATTAAGTAATAATCAAAGGCTGCAATTTAAAAGCTTCTTTCGTTGACGACGCGAGCAAGATCTTAAGCGTGTTAGAAATTTCCGATGTAAATTATGAAATCGCATGGAACTTATTGTTACGATAATAAGCGCATTATTGTTCATTCAGGTAAAGGCAATCATGGATTTACCATCCATGATCAAAGAAAATATCGTCGAATTGCAAAAAGTTGCAGACGGTGCAACAAGATATATTCATGCTCTTCAGACCTTGAAGCGGCCTACATCTTATTGAGACGATTTGTTGATTCATATTTTAAGT
>NW_012029113.1:0-1330 GCF_000956235.1 Wasmannia auropunctata | reverse complement strand
GTATTTTGTATTTCAAATCGAAAGCTTGCAAGTATTTTGTATTTTGTATTTCAAATCAAAACATTGAAAGTATTTTATATTTTGTAATTCAAATACTAAGATTCCTAGTATTTTGTATTTTGTATTTTAAATACTTTAATGTGTGTATTTTTCCCAGCCCTGCTTGTCACACGTTTCTGTCCTCATCTCCCTTGACCATTCACACACGGCATCCTTCACCTCTTCGTCAGTAGAAAAACATTTCTCGTCCATATGTTCTTTCAACAGGGTGAAAAGAAAAAAATCACTTGGTGCTAAATCACTATGGGCAAGAATATCCCAACGCAAAACAATTGATCTCTACAGTTGGGATATTCTGAACCATTCTGCCCATAATCCCGACCTCGCACCAAGTGACTTTTTTCTTTTCACCCTGTTGAAAGAACACATGGGCGGGAAACGTTTTTCTACTGATGAAGAGGTGAAGGATGCCGTGTGTAAATAGTCAAGGGAGGTGGCGGCAGAAACGTGTGACACAGAAATACAAAAATTGATACCACGGCTCACCAAATGCTTGGAACGGAATGGCGATTACGTAGAAAAATAGTGCTTTACTTGTGTAATTTGTCATATAAGTTTTATTAATAAATATTTATTTTTCGATTTTAAAAAAATCTTACTTTCCGAATATGCCTCATACATTCGATCGCTAACTTACGTAATAGGGGTAAGACAAATTGAAACATGGATAGGATATGCCGCCATTTGTGACACGGAAAAATGGCGCCAACTTCACAGTGCATTCTTTTATAACATATAAAATAAATATACAGGGTGTCCCAAAATTCGCGAATCAAAATATCATAGCAAGAAAGTCTTCGAAAAATTAAGTAAAAAAGTTATTTGTAAATTTTTAATTTAAGCAGTAGTTTTTGAGATATAAGAGTTTAAATTTAGATTACGATTAAACGGAAACATATCTGTGAGCGCGTCGATATAGTGTTAGTAGTCGCACACTTCACGCGAGTACTAATCTATAATTGGCTAAATTTAAACCCTTATGTCTCAAAAACAATTGCTTAAAATAAAAATTTACAAATAACTTTTTTACTTAATTTTTCGAAGACTTTCTTGCTATGATATTTTGATTCACGAATTTCAGGACACTCTGTATATGAAACATACATATATGTATGTGTTGAGTGGAAGTGTCGGCTATTTATAATGTGGATAATACTAATTGGTTACTTCACCGCTACTATCCAAATTAGCGGTCTAAAGCGGTGTAGTATAGAAATTTGTGATTCTTTTATCAGTTGTCATGTTATATCATATTATAACGATCGCCAAT
>NW_012029112.1:0-1499 GCF_000956235.1 Wasmannia auropunctata | reverse complement strand
ATATATATATATATATATATATTATATCTGGACATTCAGAATATGACCTTAGGACATCCCGAGGACGTCCGAAATACGGAGACATAAATAGGACATTTGAGGACACAAATCGGACATTCGAAGGACGTTCACGTGTTGTGTGGGTATTTAGCATTTTAATAGTTTTTTTCCGTACGGGTAAAAAAGACGTATTTATTACGTTGCAATTATATATCATTGATATATATCTGATACATAAATGATATATTCAAAGTTGCTGACATAGAACTGTACCGCAGTACATTACTTGTATAAACAATATATTACATGTACATTCATGATCGACACTTGTATAATATTACATATATATCTAATTGTAAGTTATATGTGGTTTGCTGGGCATATTCTATATTCTATATACACTTGATATATCATTGTGGTTTTAACATGTAAATTATATAAGTTTTATAACTATAATATAATACTATATGTTATATAATACTATAACTATATAAAAAATCCATTGAATAATAAATAATTATATTTGATGTAAAAATATAGAATTGACATATTTGAAATAGCGATAACATAAAATATTTCGACAATTTTAATCAATTATTAAAATATTTAATAATTTTTTTCAAACAAAAGCATTCTTTTTTCTTTATATACAAATTTCTTCTATTAATCCTAGACTACCACATTAAATCTCCCTCCGCGGAATCTACCATACTCGGATAAAATTTACCCGACTGTCTATTTTGTTGCGTAACTTCGGCTTAAACGCAATGATTTAGAACTTTTTTTTAATCTATACGCCAGACAGTAAAAAAGGTGACTGAATGGATAATAACAATAAAAAATCTTAAGGACATGAACAATTTGCAAAAATGTAAATCAGCTTTTATATCATTTCCGAAAAAGGCTGATTTTTTTTTACATCGCAGTTCTTTTCAGAGACGAATAAAAAAAAGTAAAGTTATAGTTATATAGCATAGTTTCTGAAAAAACATGAGTGGTATTTTCAAAAGAAAAATACATCATATGGCTTCACTTTAAAAAACATTTATTTGACCGAGTGAACTAGACCGATTGTCGAATTTGATGCGTGGCTGGAATGGCCAGTACCAAGTGAAATGACGTGACTTATAATGGAAGATTGTAGAGGGCACTTGTAAAAGTTTTTCCCCCACATCGCGACCCCACTTCTTCAACCCTGTCGGAATGGCGCGCACTTCAAAAACGGTTCGGGTAAATTTACCCAAGTATGATAGTCTAGGGTTAAACCAATTTTTCTTTGACATCCACAGCTAAGACACATCATGCTTCCATTAAATCCTGTATATCCTTTAAGTTCAAGAGCTTTTTTATTTCTTCACATGTTTTTTTATGTGTTGAATATTTTTTCTCAAGAAGAGGACAAAAATGATCATTTAGAAAAGATGAAATACTTGGGATATTAAAGTCAAGAAATTTATAAAGTACCTACAAAATAAAAAAAGAATTAATAATTTCAATAA
>NW_012029111.1:0-371 GCF_000956235.1 Wasmannia auropunctata | reverse complement strand
CTAACGCGAACAGAAACACAATGAAGATGCCTACGTCTGCGTGCGCCGGAGTCGAAAGGCGCACTGCTAAAACAAAAACAAAAAAAAGATTTGTTCTTTTAAGTGGAATTTTTTGAACTCTGTTGACTAAACGTGCTCAGGCGCAACTACTACAATTATTTCTCCTTCCGGACGAGACCTAAGGCATAATTATAATCAAAATGTAATATATAAAGTTGTATATTATTTTTTAGGTAAAATGTATTTTCCTCTATAATTTTTGATTAAAAATCAATTTTTATTTTTCTTTAGGTATAAAGAAAAAATGCTCAAAATTAAAACATTAAATGAAGATAAACCTTACGATCTTTTGGAACATGTAATTTGGTGGA
>NW_012029110.1:0-613 GCF_000956235.1 Wasmannia auropunctata | reverse complement strand
TCCAGGTGGTTCAGGTAAAACATTTACATATACAACTATCCATCACTTAACTAAAATTCGTAATAAACATGTCTGTACGATGGCTTTTACGGGTATTGCAGCAACGTTATTGCCAGCAGGCAAAACGGTTCATAAAACATTTGGATTGCCAGTTCCATTATTTGCTGATTCATTAAACATTAAAATTCAATCAAAGGAAGCTCAATATTTGAAAGAAACAGATATTTTCATTTAGGACGAAGCGCCAATGGTACCACGATATGCTTTAGAAATTATGGATCGTACATTGCGTGACATCATGAATAACAATTTACCTTTCGGTGAAAAAATTGTAGTGTTAGGTGGTGATTTTAGACAACTTCTCCCTATTAAAACACATAGTACTCGAAATGAAATCGTGAATCTTTCGATCAAATTTAGTTCTATTTGGAGATATTTTGTAACTTTTTCTTTAACATGCGAGTTCTCTCAGAAGAAACAGAATTTGCAAAATTTTTACTAGATATGGGAGACGGTATATTAAATGATTCCAATGATAACATACAACTACCGGAATGTTGTATTGCACCTGATAATGCTGATATTATAAAAGATATATATGGTGATCTAATAC
>NW_012029109.1:0-1058 GCF_000956235.1 Wasmannia auropunctata | reverse complement strand
ATATCGTTAAACGTTCTCCTGGATACAAAAGCAAACTTTTTCAGGCCGTTATAATTTTTTTTCGTTTATCTATGATCTAATTTATCGAAATTTCATACTTTAATGTCAAAGTCAAATTTTGTGTTGACCCGTGTTATAAAATTGATGCATAGAAACATCCACAAAGTGATTTAGAGAAGAGTTAAAAATTTTAATGTCAGAGCAATATAATGGTATATGCGCGTAACATGTGTAAAATTGGATCTGCCGCGTTTTTGCGACCACTTCAAAACTGGCAGACCTGTGCACTTCGATTGTAAATATTTTTACCTTTCGAATAAAAAAAAATTATTCTGATATCTTATGAGATAGGGTAGTTACTGAAAACACTCCCCCATATAGTGATCTGCCGAGGAGTTGCGGCGGGCTGAGGGTAGGCAGACCAGGTTTTATTTCATGCTTTGGTTTACCCTTATCGTTCTATACCAAAATCATCCTGATATCCTATCAGATAGTTACACAAAGAAAATATGTACCGGAAGTTTACATCTTTTTTGCACTTTCGGCCATAATAAGAGAGGCAGACCTACGGTTTTATGTTCTACAGACATTAAGTCACCGATTTGCAAATTTTCAGCCTGACATCTTATCAATTAGCCAATCCGACGGTCACCGCTCGCTCTAACACGCGTTCGTAAAGAAACGCAACACACGTTTGTTTTAAAATAAGGAACTTTAATGTGAACACAACTTTACAGAAAGAATAGATTAAATATCGTAAATATACCGGGAGCACGTCCAAACGGTTTGACAGCCCCGTGATAACTTCAATTTCTCCGTTGTTGATTCCCGTAGCAACGACTCATCGACGGGAATATTCATTACTCCCTCTTGTAACCAACATCAGCGGACATCAGCGGTTTAAGATCCACGATGCTCGAAGCATGGACGCAACAATATACAATTAATAATTATATAAAATTCAATTAATTGTAAAAACTCGTAATGTTTTTGTGCTATAGAGATGGATGTTACAAATTGGACATAATTTATATATATTTTTTAGAATAATAAAAAAG
>NW_012029108.1:0-402 GCF_000956235.1 Wasmannia auropunctata | reverse complement strand
TCATGCTACAAATGCTATTTCTTCAAAGGTGGTGTAATGGTAGCGTAAGCGCCGTCAGCTCTGTGAATTCTGTCAATAGTGCTGTGACACGTGTCATCATTATTAACCTAGCAATATGGATTCTATAGAAATAAATCTTTTGGACGCTGAGACACAAAAAATTTATAAAATAAAATTGTCTCAAACTGATGCTCTCAAAGCACAAACCGGTAAGTTATAAATGTATACCAAAATATCTTCCTTTCTTTCAAAGTTTAAATTTCTTATTTATTTTTCTATAAAACTAAATAATTGACAGTTTGAATGTTGCGCTATCGCCATTCACAGAGCTCGCATTCGCTAGTGTCTTATTAGCTCCCTGAACGGAGTTGGTAGCGTTTGCGTTCACAGCGTGATAGCGTG
>NW_012029107.1:0-625 GCF_000956235.1 Wasmannia auropunctata | reverse complement strand
GCTCTTCCGTTTTATTTGTTGCGTTTCTAAAAGATCACAATTGATTACACGCCAAGAATAGCAAAATCCTACTAAATAAAAAGTATCTTAGTGTATGTATATCTATGTTTAATCCTCGAAGAATACAATATCCCGGCTGTACAAACGTTTATTGCCGAGGGTGAATTTATCTAGTCCTATTCCATCGTACATATAAAATTATTCTCCAATATTTCGCGATAAAAAAATAGGAATATCAAATGGGAATTAAATCCTCTTTGCGAGGGAGAGATTACTCCGACAAAGATCCGAAAGATGCGTATTTAATTAATCACGCAGAATCGGAATTTTTCCTTCGGAGTTTCCTTCGATTTCCTGATTTCGTACTCGGATACGTAAGTATGCTAATTTATGTTGGAGCAGCGTTGAAAAATAAAAATAATAGAGCAGCGATAAAAATGATGATAAAAGCTAATTAAATCTATCTTTCTTTTTTATTTAATAATGAAACTGTGATGCTGTAATATATAAATGGTTCTAGCCGTGATACGTTTCCAAAAATGAACAATTCAGAAGAATTAGTACTATTATTTTTAAATACTACAAAAAAATATGCTGGAAAATGTTATATACGTAAAAAAAAACT
>NW_012029106.1:0-664 GCF_000956235.1 Wasmannia auropunctata | reverse complement strand
CTTTCTCGTTTCTCTCACGACTTTCTCGTCTGTTTCTCTACTCTCTCGTCTCTCTCTCACAACTCTTTTGTTGTCGTCATCGAGGAAGTGTCTTCTTCTTCGCAAAATTTCAATCTTGTCCCTTTTTTCAATCTTGTCTCTCGTCTCTCTCTTGGCTTTCTCGTTTCTCTCACGACATTCTCGTCTGTTTCTCTACTCTCTCGTCTCTCTTTCACAACTCTCTTGTGGTCATCGTCGAGGAAGTGAGTGTCTACGTGTTTGCTGTCGAGAAATTAAGTGTCTAGGTATCGTCTAGGTCTTCGCCGTCGATCTTAGTGATGTTATACGATTCATTTTTTCAATAAAATAAAATAAAATGCATAGGGGAATGTCGTCAGGGTTGGGGCACTTTTTGACTTTGCTCTATAAGTTTTGTTAGAATTATAAATTTCTCGATGTTGAGGTCTTATTTCAAAGTTAGGATGATTGTAAGAAAGTTTAACGTTGGACGAATCTACGCGCACCATTGAAAAAAAAGTTATAGACAAATTAAAAAAAGGAAAAATGTAGTCAGAGTTGGGACTTGCTGTCAGGGTTGGGACACTGTTTAATATCGGCGAAAAATAATTTTTTATGAACAAATATGGAATCCATTTTTCTTTTTTATTCAATTATACATAATTTT
>NW_012029105.1:0-393 GCF_000956235.1 Wasmannia auropunctata | reverse complement strand
CTCTTCCGAATAATAATATAGATG
Organism: Wasmannia auropunctata; assembly: GCF_000956235.1. Classification (NCBI taxonomy): domain Eukaryota; kingdom Metazoa; phylum Arthropoda; class Insecta; order Hymenoptera; family Formicidae; genus Wasmannia; species Wasmannia auropunctata. Next base: position 369 of record NW_012029105.1, on the reverse strand, counting down.
AATACGATTGTGTGTGATAATGTATTTGTTTTTTTTATTACAGATAAATTTTATGTGACATTCAATTGATTCCAACAAACCAGTAATGAAATCTATTACTGCAGTTTTAAAAAAATTTGTGTCTCGAGACGTCATTTTGCGTTACACAGCCCAAAAACCTAAAGGTTGCAAAAAAGCAATTAAAGAAACTACGTTTGGTGAATGCATGAAAGGTAGTTTATTTAATTAATATTTTGTTAATTATATGTAACAATGTAGCAAAGCATCTTTTACAAGTTTTTAATAAAAGAATTTTTGAATTGTGGTTACTTAGAAGTATCTTCTTCATAATTATTGTTTTATTAGTATTACAGGTTTTTTTAAATAATT
>NW_012029104.1:0-1301 GCF_000956235.1 Wasmannia auropunctata | reverse complement strand
TAGGAAGGATGTAACATACGATACTTTTTTATATACTTGGCGTAATCTTTTTCTTTTTTTAAAAAGAGTTTTGATAGGATATGTATTATTTGAAAGAAATTGTATAAAAAGTATTATTTTAATGTAAATAAAAATAATTAAAATGTATAACTGGAAAAAAACATCTTAAGTTAATAAATTATAATACGAATGCAATGAAAAATACAATGTTATGTTCAGTAAAAGAATGTATGATACTGATTATGCACTCTTGTTGTTTATTTTCTGTTAAGTCATTTAAAAACAAACAAATATAATAGATACATACAAATATAATTAACACTTTTTTTTCAAAAATATACAATATGACGTATTGTATTGCTTATATGCTTCATTTTTTATACATATTACATTATAATTCCAATTTTTTGCCAGGTCTTTGCTAAAAATTTCATTCCAGGTTCATCACGTGATGGAAGACGCAGCTACTCTTTTTCTTTAAATATAAGAAATACTTTTATTAATATTAATATATAAATAACAATTTTTAGTCGGTATATATTGTTTGAATACTAACCAGTGATGAGAAATGCCATCTTTCTATAATTTAGGAAGTAGGCGACCATGAGCCACTATATACGAGCTAAGCTAAAGAAATAATTTCAATTTCACACTTAAAAAAATAAGGTATATAGAATGTTTATGGTAAAGGTTGTTTGTGAAGAAACAAAAAAATATATTAGAAATAAATTTGAAAAATATGATTAAAATAGCAATTAGCAATATAAAGTTATAACTGCATCAATATATGTATTACTACATAAAGATATCGTTAAATTTATGTTTATGCAAAATATTGCTAATTTGAATAAATAATCTAATTATTATATAATTATATAAAACAAATAATACTTACGACAGCACCAACAGGTATCTATTTCATCCATTTCCTGAGCCTTAGCCCAAATTTCGGTTGTAAACACGATCGTCAAAATAAAAATTGTAGCAAGAGCCAACGATATACATGACAGTCTCATCTCTTAATGTTTACTGAAACTTAACTTATGTTACCTTATATGTTTATGATTTGGTGTCGATGCATACAGCACTTATATAAAATAAGAAATATCTAAATCTAGATATGTTTTTGTACCTCACAAGTACTTATTTTTTATATTGTAATAATATTCAATGTAAACGTATAAACATACATTTAATCAAACATAAAAACATTTTTATCTTATGCGGAAAATGTACGATGATACAAGAGACACTATAAAAAAATTATACATATATACAAAATTATTTATATATGGAATACA
>NW_012029103.1:0-1227 GCF_000956235.1 Wasmannia auropunctata | reverse complement strand
TGAGATCATACACGCGCGAAAGAAAACGGAATGCTACTTTACGAGATATTATTGTGTTGATCTCAGTTGTACAGATGATCGTAGTACAATCATGAAAACGGAAAACGAAGAATATCATGTGCTGTTATGTAAAATTAATTAATAATTAATAAAACTTAATGATTATAAAATGTGCGTAAGCGTATAAACACAAAATCGTAGTTGATTCTTTTTACATTTATTTTAAATATATTGCTACAACATTATTAAAATAATGTTGCAAATCTATATTTGAACAGTGTTTCTGAAACATTGCATTGCAATATGCAATGTTGCAACTTTGCTGCAATATTGCTGCAAACTTCTGTGCTGTATGGGTTATACCGTTCCCTTTGGCGTTATAAGCGCTCATGAAAGGCATTTATGATGTCATCAAATTACGTCATCATTAAGTCATGACTCGTGCTTACAATTGCTCATTTTATCGAGGTAGAGCAACAAAAGCGTCAGCGTTATAAGCGTATAAGCGTCCAAAGGGAACGGTGGCCGTTGTGTTATCGGAGCGCACCTAATCAAAATTTGTATGGACAACTACATAATCTCTATACGATTTAAATAAAAGTATTGCGCTATCCCAGAGTGAGAAACAATATGTCGATCCGACGTCGATTCGACGTCGAAGAGTGGGTTCGAAATGGGATCGAAATTGACATCGACATCGATTTCTTTTTGTCTCCTATGTCGACCTCCTGTCGATTCAAACTGCGTAATCGATTTGACATCGATCACAAATCGAAATCCTACCCAAGAGGAGAACAGCAAGATCAAAATGACATAAAAATAAAATCAAATTTTAGTTTGTCAAAATAATGTCAAATTGCAAAAATTTTTATGTATTCTTGATCATTCCCCCAATGAGAAATGATCGCCAATTCGATATTGACATCGATATGATGATTTCGACATCAATTCGACATCGATTCGACGTCGAATTGAAAATTTCTCACTGGGTCCAATTTAATTGCTAAAATAAATTCGTTTTAAATACAATAAATTTTATTAATTAGCATCATATGTATACTAGAAAATGAAAAAAAATATACACAACAAAATTGTGATTAAAAAATACATATTTAGAAACTTATTTACGATATTCCTAAAGCGGTCACCCATCCAAGCTATAAACCTTGTGGAACGTGCTTAACCTTGTGATCGTCCGAGAACTGATGCTTCGATGATCCATAAACA
>NW_012029102.1:0-791 GCF_000956235.1 Wasmannia auropunctata | reverse complement strand
TTTTCGCTGTGGTTCCTTTTATCTTATTACGTATTTTAAATAAGTTTATGATATACGTTTGTAGCTAAGATTTTAAACCTCTTTTATTTCATTTCTTTAAATTACACGCCTTTGTTACCCAAAACATGGCGAAGGGTCACGTGACTGGGTAACACAAACATCAAAGGTTCCGACTTAACTGTCGTAACTGTGTATGATTAAACTGTGGTTACAACCAAAAGACCGGCATATTCGCTCTCGGATTCTCTCTGGTGAAGCCAACATCTGTGCGAGAGAGAAAGGTATAGATTTCCAATTGTCTGTAATGCGCATGTGTCATTCAGCCCCCACTCAGCCCGTTTTGCCTAATTTTTTATTTTTTGAAAATCTTTTCAAAAAAAAAATAAAAAACGGGGCTAAGTGGGGGCTGAATGGCACATGCGCATTACAGACAATTGGTGTTAGGAATGTTTAGTACCCGGAGACTAGCGCCCTCTTTCGCCTATCCGTAATAGCTTTAAGTCAATAGAGGGCCTCGAATAAAATTCTTTGTTATACACGCATTCAGGCATTCGTACGTTACGTTGTAACCGGAATCAGTGCCCGTTTCTATGAAATCGACAATATTATAATCCCTCTTGATATGACCATCGGACCTTTTCCCCGAAGACCCCTTTCGTCAGCGCACTTATCGCCCGCACGGTTCTTGATATGCCGACTCTAAGTGCCAATTTTACTTTAGATATTCTATGAAGTACGAGACTGACCTAAGTACGTTCGTACAACGACAATGAACCTTACCCTTCTCGTCT
>NW_012029101.1:0-490 GCF_000956235.1 Wasmannia auropunctata | reverse complement strand
ATTCAATTTCGACTTTATAAAGAAAAGCGTGCAAACCGTTTTGTGACCGAGCATGCATAAGCATGGATGCTTTAACTATTTAATTAAACCAGTGAACAATTAAGGGCAAATGAGCCAAAGGCAAGTTATAGGTAGCCAAAAAGCAATTATATTTAAATAAGATCCAGACGTTTCGGCTTCAATTAGGCCATATTCATTGGATCAATATACATTATAGTCAATTAATAAAACATAGAGACTTATAATTACATTAAATACGCAACAGTAGAGACTTAAAACTATTATGCATGTTTCGCTATTATAAAAATTCCATTTTTGGATGTCTATTTATTTGACATATTTGAGTTGAATATCCGATGTCTGTCTTATAGCGCCGTGATAATTTCTTGCGGAATTCCCGGGATTGTGCGGTATATTAACATCTTGTATTTGTCAATGTCGTCCAATTAAGTCATGTAGAAGAGAGCGAGATTCTAGTCATTAAATTCGA
>NW_012029100.1:0-496 GCF_000956235.1 Wasmannia auropunctata | reverse complement strand
ATGCTGTTGGTGCTCTGGTGCGATGTCCTCTAGAAGTTCGTCCGCGTTGGCTGCCCATTTGCGCAGTGGAAAGCCGCCCGCCGTGCAGAGCTGGATAAGTTGATCCCGAATGCTGCGAGCCTCCGTTGTTGTGTCGGCGCCGGTCAGGACGTCATCGACGTAGACGTCCTGGCGGAGCATCCTGGCTCCCTGCGGGAATCGTCCCCCCTCGTCCGATGCCAGTTGCTGCAGAGTCCGGATTGCCAAAAACGGCGCGCAGGTGAGCCCGTAGGTCACCGTATTCAGCTGGTACTCTTGCATGGCATCGTGTCGGCGTGATCGCCAGACCACTCTCTGCAGGTCACGGTCGGCCTCGTGGACTCGGACTTGACGATACATTTTTTCAATGTCCGTGACCAAGACGAAGCGGTGCCGGCGCCATCTCTAAGAGTACGTGAGGCAAGGCGGGAAGCAGGTTGGGCCCAGTCAGCAAGAGCGTGTTGAGTGAGTCACCGCT
>NW_012029099.1:0-485 GCF_000956235.1 Wasmannia auropunctata | reverse complement strand
ACCGGGGCTACCCGATTCAGGTCCGATACCAAGGGAACCTCGGTCCCGGGTATACGGACAGCCGTTGGAGAAGGTGTCCCTTCTCCTAGGCAACTCCGCCGCGAAGAGTCATACATATCGGGATGTTTGTTATTCTATCTATTAACTATGTTTTTCCTGTTCTAGACTAAGCGATATCCCGTTTCCTGAGCCTCCCGACACCGCGGGACCCTTCCCGACCACGATCCCCTCCCCTTGTACCAACCGCCGTTCCCCAGTCCGACCGCCGACTAGGTTAAGTTCCGCCGTTAGGTTAAGTTGTTCTAGTTACTAGGTTAAGTTTCGTTCTTAGACATTAAGTTACCGCGAGTGAGAATCGTTCCGGGGGATTCGTGACTCCCCACAGGTGTTTTCCTTCTTTTCTCTAAATAAATATTGTTGTTTACTAATCCAGTGTCTCCTTCCTTTCTCGAGCCCTGTCCCGGCGAGCGAATCCGAGCGGGAAA
>NW_012029098.1:0-3526 GCF_000956235.1 Wasmannia auropunctata | reverse complement strand
ATATATATATATATATATACAGGATCTTTTAAAAATAAACAGGAAACAGTCAAATAACTCAGGAATGCATTTTAGAAAGAAAATGTTACAGAAGAAGTCGGGTTTCAAAAACTCTAATAATGATTAAGGCCATTTTCTTTCTAAAATGCATTACTCACGAGTTATTCGACCGCCTTCTGCCTTTGGATCTAGATCTAGTAAGCCCCAAATTTGAGGCCTGATAATTGATTAAGCTACATATTTGGAAAGGAAAAATCACCAGGAACACGAATCAGTCATAAAAAACTGGTATTACCATTTAAAAAAATCTACTTGGTTTTCATAAGCTCCAAGTTTGGGCCCGAATGGGCTTTAATCATTAAGTAGGTTTTTTTAAATCCAACAACCATTGTAACATTTTCTTTCTAAAATGCATCCCTGGCGAGTTATTTGATCGTTTCCATATTTTTGAAGGACCCTTATATATCACATAATTTTTCAGATATAAATTTTACTGTAAAATATTCTGATATATTCTAGTAGATACATACAAAATATTTAAATATTTAAAACGTTTTTTTTTGCAAACGATGGCGTGAAAACCAATAAATGGCAATTATATGGCATATAAAACCAATAAATACAATTTTTAATGAATAAATAATTCATCATAAATGCAATCATTTGTTAAAACCACTAAAGATTTAATATTTTTTGTAATAATATAGTTTCTGTAAAGTAATAAAAAGTGAAATACAAAGAGAGCCAAAATTGGGCCTTGTGTAAATCCTCCTATTTTGAAGATTGTTTAAATATATCAAAACGACATAGAAAGTGAATATTCTTTTCATAATATATGCCTAAGCAAATATAAAATCTTATGCCTAAAAGAATTGTTGCATATAAATTATTCGGCAATACCGAATTGTATAATGACGACCGTGTTAGAAAAACGCTTACTAGATAATTCTTTCATTCTTCAAAAAGCAGAGTATTTTACGCTCGTTAGCGATACGAACGATATGGGAGGGATTGTAGGGAGGTACCCACCTGAATGGGTGACCCCCATTGAAATATCGGATTGATAATGGGGCGCCAACTGTACCACAAGTCTGCCATTTCCTTCAAATGCTGGCTCACGGACCGTATTATTTGGTCGCACTGATCGGACATGTACGCCTCTTTGCAATGGTCAAACGGCACACGTTCCCGAGCCAAAGATCGATTTGGTTGTCGCAAAGGCACGTCGCTTTCGTTGATGCAAACATCGAACGGATTCAATCGCCATCTTTCCAGCTTCTGGATAACTGCACTCTGCGCGTCTTGCGCCATTTTTCTTTCCACCGTGTTTTGGCACTCTCGCGAAACGTTTTCCAATCTCAATGAGAGATATCGATTTGTACTGTGCGTGGAATTGGTGATATCGTATTGTTTCTCGAATAGATCGTCGCTGTCAGTGCTCTTACGCCTATACATAGGGTTCCGCGCTTCGAAAAGGGGCGAAGATTCCGGATTGTTGATATATTGAATGGTCTTACGTTCTTGCATAGTCGGAGACGTACGATTTAGTTTGTAAGAATATGATGGTCTTGGCATTTCTGTACACTCCTGCAAAGTCACTTCTTGCTGCACTACGTCAGATTTAATATCTGATAGGCACTCGTTATCGGAATGTTGGGTTGTCTAAAAAGTTTCAGATAGTAAATTTACTATTCATTTCTTTTCTAATTTTTGTCATTACTATTATATGAAATTTTTCATATTTAATGTAATTTAAGATATGAGCAACTTTAAAGTTGCATGCATATAATGTATATAATTATTATTATTATCCCATACCTCCTGTGTATTTTTATTATTGGAAACAATGTTTGATGTATCTTGAGACTCATTGACAAATTCGAGTAATCTTTTCATTTGTTTGTATGTAATCCCTGGCTCATATATCCCAATACCTAAGAAACAAAATGTCAATTGTTTTTAACAAATAAATTTTTCTCTTCTTAATAAGGTTTTAGAATTATATTTGACTAAAAATGAAATGTATTCTAACATGTAATTATTTATTTTTAACTAGTGCTATCATATCGTGTTATTTGCCTATTATCTATAATTTATGTTCGAATTCAAGCTCATATTCTATTTTTGATTTTATATAAATAATACAATAATAACAATTACAGAAATATATAAAATATCCTTGTAACCAATAATGCAACTGAAAAGATACAACTTTATTACTTAAAGTACTGGCGCAGATAATACTGTAATTTTTCCTAACAATGATTAATATAACCTGTTAAAATTTGAAACTATTTGGGGATTAAGTTTGTAAAACACATAGTAATTAAAATTTATTCAATGTTAAAAATCTGTAAGTACGTTGATTTTTTAAATTTCAAAGTTCATTTTCTTAAAAATAAAGCCTCAACTGAAAAAATTATATTCTACATTTCATATTTATTTTTCAAAAAATCCTGCTTATACAATCATAGTTGTGCAACTAGTTACAGGACATCTTGTCTAATGACATTTCGATGTATTTAAAATAAATACATCGAGATACAACATATAAGAAAGTATAAACACAAAACATAATATTTAAAAAATTAGAAATAAAAATTATATACATTGTAAAATTTGATACAAATTCCAGATCGTCTAAAACAGATTTAATACATTATAAGTATTCATATTTTGCAAAAGATCAGAACATCCTGAAATTCCTTTTATGCACAATCGTGTTCATTGTAATATTTCAATTAGCCTCACTATAAACACATTTGATTACCCGTCAGCTCGCGTTTCATTTTCTCCTCCTCAATTTCCCTTGCGCTTAACCTCTCATTTTTCTCTCGTTCCATGCTGTCGGACATCCTCGTTAAAGATAAAATGGAAATCGCGCGAATTCGTCTTCCTCTTCTCTTGCTTATCCGTGTCTTCGGAAACAAGATGCTACGATTGTGAATCGCAATTTAAAGCGCGCGAGATCTTGATTTCCTTAACGAAATGTAAATAATGAAGGTCTCTGTACAATCAAACATTGTCTTTCTATCTCTTCTGGATGACCTCGTCTCGAGAATAAGCTAGATCTTTTCTGAGCATTGATATTTTCCACACCAATTTGTGCGGCAATGTCGAAAACACGTTATCAAACTTCGATTTGATGTTATTTTTTCATACTGTCTATAACAGCGACACTTATCAACAAAAGATTTCTTTTTTATTGCTGCACTAGAACTTTCCTTCTCATCAAATTTCAAACATATATCTATTTCGTTTTAAGTATAAAGATCAGACCAGATCAGACACTTCTATAAAACCATACGGCACAGTATACATACAGTAGAGCAACTCTCCTGATTTTGTGTTGGCCAAAACGGAGTGCACATGCGCGAAATGAATAAGGCTGCGTTCCCACTGAGCGCGTCACGCGTCGCGTCGTCCGTCGCGTCACGATTAATTGACCAAAATATTCCATTTTATTGCATGATTTGCCGCGCAATTTCTTGCAAGACTCATCAATTAGATTATTCGACATTCTAGA
>NW_012029097.1:0-583 GCF_000956235.1 Wasmannia auropunctata | reverse complement strand
TTTCCTAATGTGCAACGTCAACCAAATTATAGCGACTGTGATGTTTTTGCTATAGCTTTTGCGACGTCATTATTATTTAACATTAAACCTGACAAAGTTAAGTATGAACATAAGTTAATGCGTTCGCATTTGATAAAAATTCTTGATACAAATGTAGTTGAGCATTTCCCTCAAGATCCACAATACCGTATTACTCAAAAAGTACTTCCATTAGCAGTAATAAAAACAAGAGAAGCTGAAGCATTTCGGTTATATAAGAAGCGTCAATGCGAGACAGAACAACATAAATCAAATAAATTAAGAAAACATAGTATTTATGCTACTTCAAAGGAATTAAATAAAGTACAATTTATACTTCAAAGCGATACAAAAGAAATACTACTATCTCAAAGCGCTTCAAAGGAGTTAACGCAAAGCACTTTAAAAGACATTATAGAAGTATTAGACAATAATATTCAAACTGAACAAAATAATGAAAATAAATGTTCTAAAAATAAAGATCAACATATATATCAACAAGAAAATTTATAAAATATTCGTGCTGATTGTGTTGAAAGATGTAGCCAGAGATCGGAAGAGCACA
>NW_012029096.1:0-450 GCF_000956235.1 Wasmannia auropunctata | reverse complement strand
GCGATTGTCTTTGTTAAATGCGATTGAGCCCATTCAGTATTTGTTAAATATTCTCCGCGTTCCGATTATTTAAACTGCATCGGGAATTGAGCTCCTTTATTATTGCTTAAACATTTTTGCGTCCCGCTTATTTAAAATTATCTACAACGCGTCGGGGATTAAGTTTTATTTTTATTAATTTATAAAATTGTTAAACTTTTTGCGCTTATTCGAACGACTGCGTTTTTTCGACTTAATCGATCTCTATCTTACGCACGTTTATTAATCAAATAATTTTAAACTATGCTTTTGCGCTTGATTATCCGCAACGGTCGCGTTTCCTTGGCGCTTAATCGATCCAAATCTATTTTATACTGACATACAGAACTCTTGGTGCTCATTTTTGGTGTGACATTTATCTCGCAGCTGATCGCCGGCGATAACCCCCCCCCCCCATGGGTCCGACCTTGA
>NW_012029095.1:0-1273 GCF_000956235.1 Wasmannia auropunctata | reverse complement strand
TATATTTTAATATCTTTTATTTTCTTTATAATGTGCGAATATATAGTTAAATAACTCATATACCATAGGATGTACCACATGGTACATCCTTGTTTTTATAACGAACTTTTTATTTTTTTTTGCTGAAATTAGGTATGCATCAATAATCACAATTGTAAATTTATAGGCTAACGTGGTAACTAAATATGACAGAACTTAGTGATAGCAGACTAAAAAAAAAGTACTAAAAAAAAAGAAATTATCTTTAATTTTAGAAAACCATTGTTTGCATACAACTGTGAACAAATTTTTTTTAATATAAAGAAAATATATTTATTTCTTTGAAGAAATAATTTTTTTAATTAAGTAAATTATTTATTAATTATCAAAACTGTTTTACGTCAAACAATATATGTTTATAAAAATATAAGATTTATTTTTTACAAATCAGTAATTTTGCAATTTATTTGAAAATATATTTTTTCCATTAAATAAATAATTTTTAAATTGTAAAAAGTATTTTGTTTAATTCAATAAACATTTGGTCAAATATAAATTTTATTATCTTTAAATTAGCGTTTTTACAATTAATATCATTTTTATTTTATTTCTATTAAGTAAATTATATTTAATTTTCGAAAAGTATTTTTTACAATGTAATAAATATGTATTACATGTAAAAAATTAAATGTTACTTTGTAAAAAATACTTTCTAAAAATTAAATATAATTTACTTACTAGAAGAAAAATTAAATTAATATTGATTATAAAACCGCTAATTTATAAAAAATAGAATTTATATTTTAACAAATATTTCTTGTATTAAACAAAATACTTTTTACAATTTATGGATTATTTATTCAATATTAAAAAATTATTCTTTAAATTAATTGCAAAATAAGTAAATTTTAACAAATAAATATCATATTTTAATCAATATTAATTGTATTAAATAAAATATTTTTGATAATTAATAAATAATTTGCTTAATTAAAAAAATTATTTCTTCAAATAAATAAATACATTTTCTTATTTAAAAAAAATGTTTTCGCAGTTGTATGCAAACAAATGGTTTTCTAAAATTAAGGAAATTTTTTTTTTTTAGTACTTTTTTTTCTCAGTATAGGATTCTTTAATATTTTTCCATAGAGGACTTTGAATTACGTTAGTAAATTTTTCTGTATTATTAAGATTAGTTATATTAGCTAAAATAGTATTAAAAACATCAGGCAACTCTAGAAAATTTTTTAAAACATGCTTCATCGGAATATATTGACCTGTTAATTCAACTGGT
>NW_012029094.1:0-2451 GCF_000956235.1 Wasmannia auropunctata | reverse complement strand
TTAATTTACAAGTGTTATTTTAACCATCATTTCTTTCTCTGTCTTTCTCTTCTTTTCTTTCCAAAATATTTAATTAATAAGTTGTTAACTTTGTGTTGCATAATTTTATTTTGTTTTTATACAAAAAATATTTTTAAGATTGAACTTAAATAAAGCATGTTAAAACTTAGAATAAGTCATTATAAAAATTTTTTGCAAGTATATTATACATTAGAATCATTAATTTTCAGGTATGCAATTTGGCTACTTACAAACAAAAATTGGACTTGTAAGTCTTTTGTCAAAATACAATTTCAAACTCCACTCCCAAACTCAGGTTCCGCCTGTTTTCGACAAAAGATCTTTTGTTATTCTTTCGATGAAGGGTAATGTACACTTTATTATCGAGCCACGATAAAATAATCGCGCTCTTATACAAGTTAAAACAATCTCTTGATGGATTCTATAATAACTATACCACATGTTATTATGTATTATTATTATTATTTTTTTTTATGAAATAAAGGTATCATATTAGACGTACAATATAATTAAAAATGTTATAAAGGCAGATTCGTTTTATGTATTAAATTTGTTATAATTATATTTTTCTATTATCACATTGCGTTTTATTATAAATAACCTAACAAAAACTCTTTTTTTCTTTAAATGTTTACGCCCAGTATATAAAAAAGTATCGTATGTACGTTATATCTTTTCTAAACCCAAAATACTTTTTTAACAAACAAAAGTTGTCAAAAAGCAAAAATATGAGATTATATAAGTTGCCAAGTATAATTAGACATAAGGATAAAAATATTTTATTTTAAACCAAAAATATTTTTTTTAATAAACCGTTTAAACCATCTAAAAGTATATGCAGCAAAGTTTAACGTCATTATCATATCAAATAATTTTATGTTTTATATAACAAGCTTAAAATGACTAATGGGATCATAGTGAAGCAAAAACTTGGCGTGCCCACATTTCATATACATCTTAATTAATGCGGCCACGCGAAGTTTTTGCTTTTCTGTGATCCCATTGGTCATTTTAGTCACTTTAAGCTTGTTTTATAAAACTAACAATTATTTGAAAAGGCAATGGCATTAAATTTTTGCTGCATATACTTTTTAGATGGTTTACACGGTTTATTAAAAAAATATTTTTGATTTGTATATATTTACTAGTTTTTTAAATATTGACTATTATACAATTATCATTATTAAGGTATCTTACATATGAAAATGGTATCCTGTTAGGATGTTAGGATTTCATTAGCAGAAGATAACATTTTGTGGCTGTTACGTATATTGTACTTTCTAATTAAACTCATAGGTATTCACCGCATTTACATATCTTAACTTGATACAATTTTGCGAGATTTTTCACAAATATAAATCTTTTTTCCAGTGTACGATAAGATAATGATTGTAGAATTTAGAACTCAGATGATTGAACATGTAATCTATTATCAAAACCAAAGTTTTCGTGTATAAGCCAGAAGTCATAGAGAGCCATTCAGTCAATATTAAAGAGTGACTTTAAAAATCGCCCGTTTTTAGGCCCTCGATTTTGCGATTGAACTGCGTGCTAAATACCCTGAAATATTAATTACAGAAAAGTTTCACATTGAGGTGACAATTGTTATCATATTTGGAGAGGGAAGGGGACGGAATTAAAGTTCATTACACTAATCGACATGCTAAAAGTTTCCTGCAAAAGGAGAGTGGTTTTCTGTAGATTTTAGAACGCTGAAAATAATGCTGCTCTCAGAATTGATCTATCACGTCACATTTCTGAGAAAAATGGGATTGAATCCCTTAAAAATGCGTTTTTCGTAATTTTTGAAAAATCGCAGACGACAAACCTGATACAGGTAAATATAGTTTCGTAATAATAATGAAGATATTTAGGCTCGAGTACAATGTTTAAGATTTGTTTAAGATTTTTTAAAATTTTCTAGCACATACATATTTTTTTACAAAGCAACTGTTTTCTTCACACCAATCGATTAATTTCATTAGACCGTGCATAAAGATATTAAGTATAATTATTAAAAAATTAATAATTTACGAGATATTTCATATTTTATGTCGAAATGTAACATGATAAAGTATTAAATATCTCATAAAGTGATTGATTTTTCAATAATTTTACCTTAATATGCTTACTTTATGCAGAATGATTAGAGGAATTATATTATTTAAAATAAATCACATTCCATTTAAAAAAGTAAACTGCATATGGCTTGTATGTAACCTTGAAAAATCGAATTTTTTGGGGGAAATTAAATTTATCATTATTTGTTTTTCATCAAATTCTACAACTTTTGTCTAAAACAGTTTTTTTTTGTATTTTGCGTATTTTTTGAGATATTTGCCTGGAGAAATTAAATGGGATACGCTGATGTATGTGGCCTGTTCCAAAAGTATAAATAAGATAAATAACCGAGAGAGAGAGAGAGAGAGA
>NW_012029093.1:0-2810 GCF_000956235.1 Wasmannia auropunctata | reverse complement strand
TAAGCGCATCAATTATGTCAACATTTAAATGTGAGTCAATGGACAAGGGCACCCCGCAATCGCGCGCGCAATGTATCATGCCTGAGCGCGCGAATTTCAGACGCCGTAATAGGATAACTTTAACCGGTTATAATTTAAAAAGTATTATAGCCTCGACATTTTTGTATAAGAGTTTTCATCTTAGAATGCTCTCTAGAATCTGCCAGTGAAAGGACATACGACTTTTCTGGGACACCTTGTGTATATATATATAAAAGTACATACATTGTTTCAGTTATCTGTCAAATGTCATTTTCGGATTTGAAAATCGTTGATATTTTACATTGCCCTTGTTGCTATAATATGTTCATTTCAAAAAAAGTTCATTTCAATTTTAAGGAGGCAATTAAGGACTCACAATAATTCTATAACTAACGTATATATTATATTATAACATATCCTATCTAAAAAAAAGGCATGTTAAGTCAAACTCAAAATGTATCGTTGTTCTCGAAATTATTGTTGACTCTTTTCCGCGACGTTTATTGTTTCTCTCGCTGTGCTAACTTTGTGAACGGCTGTCATTGCATTGACTTTTGACAGTTGCGTGCATTGAGGTTGATGTGTAATTAATGAATAAGTAATAGTAAAAAGTAAACAATAAAACTAAATAGCGCGCTCAAAGCGCGCGTCTGTAGTGCTAGTCCATTAATAAAAAATCTGAGTTATGTTGAAGTCGCGGCTGAGTCGAATTCATTGTTGCTTCTTTTCCGCGATGCCAATTGATTGTTCTAAGCACGATTGTGTCACGTTCGACTTCCGTGTCGTATTGGCGCGCGCGCAGCGCGCGTATGTTTTGTCTAATCCCTAATAAAAAAATCCATTTTGACCTTGAAGAGAGTGTTTGGAGTCGAATATCTTAAAGGTATTGTTGCACTTTTCCGCGATGCTAATTGGCGGTCGATGTCGGATCACAGTGATGATAATGTGATAGTTCGAGATTGTACGTAATGTCGTGTAAGATTAAGGCGGGGTGTAACGTTGTGCATATCGAAGGGTTAATAGTGTAATACAATGTTATAATTGCATTTAAGCGTTATATAGTAAAAAGTAAAGAATAAAAAAGTAAATATAGCGCGCGCAAAGAGTGCGTCTGTCAATAAAGATTTCTTTCCTTTGAATGTTTTCAGATTGTTTCACATAAGTTTCATTAAACGTTTTTATTACAATTACAAAACTTATATTCTTTAAAAAATTGATACATTGAGTTATATTGTATTTTTAGCAATTAATGGTTTTTATTTCAATGCTGTTAATATAAAATTGTGCAATCTTGGATAACAAAAAAATGAAACTGATTGAATTAGGAATGATGAGAAAAAAAAATCGTTTAAAAGCTTATACAAAAAGCTGTTGCGTAATACTCATTCATGATGACATTAAGACGCAGAAATATTTAATCAGAGGAATTGAACAAGTGATTGTTTTGCATAAGAATGCGATGATGCGAGGATGCGAATAAAAAGAATTAATTTTTTATACAAATGTAACGTTGTATATTTAAAGATAAATTAATAGTATTTTTTGTAATATATATTATATAATTTTTATATTGTAATAGGAAATTATAAAGAAAAGCAACGAGAAAATAAAAAT
Organism: Wasmannia auropunctata; assembly: GCF_000956235.1. Classification (NCBI taxonomy): domain Eukaryota; kingdom Metazoa; phylum Arthropoda; class Insecta; order Hymenoptera; family Formicidae; genus Wasmannia; species Wasmannia auropunctata. The sequence goes on along the minus strand of NW_012029093.1, from coordinate 1,175 downwards.
TATAATTTTTGAAGAAAAGAGAGGCGTATCAGTAAATAAGCAGGATAGCACAGAAACAGATGGCGATGTAGTTAAGTCTAAAAATGGTATCGAGAAGAAAAGAAGAAAAGTATAAGATAAAATATTAAAGAAAATGATAAATTTTAATAATATAACTGATATATATATTATATATATCTAATTATATAACTGATATATATACACTTCTCAACAAAATTAAAGCATCTGCACTTACTCTACCCTCCAAAATTAGGCAAAATTCAAAAGAGTGTAACTTCGTCAAAAATGATCGTATCGAGATGTTCAAAAAAGCATTTTACAACTTGAAACCTCTACTTTCCAAATCAATACTTTAGAAACCGATCCTACTGATCTTTTATGGAATTACACGGATAGAAAAGGAGACCCAACGAATCTTAAAATTTTTTACGAAATTTGACAAGTTCCATGGTGCGAATTAAAAATCGCATGCAAATACAGTTTACAGCTTTCGAAAAAGTGAATCTTTACCTTTAATTTGCTTTTTTGTTGAGCCTTTTACGATTTTTTTCCACCGAGTTATTCAACATTAAAGCAAAAATGGTCCTTTAAGCTTCAACAACATGGGCAATCGCTACGTGGCTAATTGCAACGCGTGGTCAACCGCGCGATTAAGAAAGACTTAATTACAGTCACCAAATTTTATCTCGTGTCAAAGCCTTATGCTGTATACAAGTTTTCTGTTGATATACCTATGTCATTTTTATACCTTAATTTTTTGTTATACCACCACTATATTTATGTCATTAATAAAATAATCTTTTCATTATAAAAAACATATTATATTATGTAATGTTTGTGCTGACTTTGCAAAATTAAAAGAAGAAACAAATCCAGATTAAAGATATTTCTAGTTATGCATAAATAAGTAGATACATACTGCACATTTTATTTATATTACAGTAATCATTTTATGCATTTTAATGTCAATCATGCAAATCATATGCAACCTTGAACATTGATCATATTATCGTTTTGCTATTTTCATGCGCAATAGCATTAACAAGTGTTATCTATATGATCAATGTTCAATGTTGCATATGATTTGCATGATTGACATTAAAATGCATAAAACTTGTATAGGTAATTATTTAAAAAATCCAAAAATGAAAATCTATGGCACACGATGCGATCTA
>NW_012029092.1:0-1641 GCF_000956235.1 Wasmannia auropunctata | reverse complement strand
GCCAGCCCGCTCAGAGATGTGTATAAGAGACAGGAATTATAGTGAAGCAAAAACTTGGCTATTATGTAAAATTTTTTCTTTTTTTTAAATGATTAGTATCTTGATAACTATTATTGCGAAGATTGCAAAATGGTAGAAGATATTTTTGTTCAGTTTGGTCCACACTACCTGCCCACAAGCGCTGTACCACTGAGTACGAGATACTGATCTGTATATATAAATATATAATTATACATAATTAAATGCGAAATATGTCTATCCATATATATATATCCATATGTTTCTTTTCTTTGTAAAATTATTGTTTGATACAAGAAAAATGATAATAATAAAAAGAAAACACAAAAAATAATTAAAAGAATAATTTTTGCATTGTTTTTTTTTTTAAATCAAGTTTTAAGAAATGAGAAAAAATTTATACATAATTATATATTTTTAATCATTTATATATGATTATATATATGAGCAATTTTGTTCATTTCTTCAAACTTGATTTTTTGTAAAAAAAACAATGTAAAAATTATCCTTCTAATTATTTGTTATGTTTCCTTCTTATTATTATCATTTTTTGTATTAAAGAATAATTTTACAAAGGAAAGAAACATATATATGGATATATATGGACATATTTCGTATATAATTATATATAATTATGTATAATTATATATTTTTATGTACGTTTATATATATTTATATATGTTCTTGTATAAAAAATTTTTTATCGGGTTATCCATCAGTTTAAAAATGTGAAGCTGAATTAATTATAGTCAGTTTAAACGGTAATACATATATGCGTCAAGTCGAATAATATATAATGTTTCTTCGTCGTTTCTTCAACGAGTGCGAATGAGTAAATATTCTTTTTGTAATTAATAAATAATTTTGAAAGGATTAAAATTATTTAAAAAATTTCCTTTGATCTCAAACGACTTGTTCACAATGCGTAATAGAGTCGAACCTCGATAACTCGAATCTCAAAGGAAGAGAAAAACCCTTCGAGTTATAGACTTTTCGATTTATTGAAATTCGAGTAAAAGAGGGTTAAAATATGAAAATTCGACTTAACAGAGGCTTTGTACAAGAATTTATAATTTTCTGTTATTATAATAGCTTTTAAAGAAAAAAAAATCAATATTTGACAGCTAGTGAATTATTTATTGCATACATATAATAAATATAATCATAAAACAAAATACGTACCAGGCTACTCATATTAATTGGTATACACATAAGTTACAACTTCGAATTATAGAAACACCGACAATAGAAGTTTGATTTATAGACCCAGCAAACAAAAATTAAATTAAATTAATTGAAAATTGCAATTTATTTTAATTTATTCGAGCTGGCGCTTTAAAGTCCAAAGATGCATTCATGTCCCTATTATATTATTTTTGAATTCAAATAAACTTAAATACAAAATGAGAGAGAGAGAGAGAGAGAGAGAGAGAGAGAGAGAGAGAGAGAGAGAGGAAGCTACTTATCATGTTGAATTCGGATGTATTCATGTCTATATTACATTATTTTTTTATTTAAATAAATTGAAATACGAAATGAGCTTTTCATCATGTTGAATTTTGATGTATTAATGTCCGTATTAAATTATTTTTAGATTCAAATCGAGAAATCAGAAGCGCCAAT
>NW_012029091.1:0-317 GCF_000956235.1 Wasmannia auropunctata | reverse complement strand
ATTAAGTTACCGCGAGTAAGAATCGTTCCGGGGGATTCGTGACTCCCCACAGGTGTTTTCCTTCTTTTCTCTAAATAAATATTGTTGTTACTAATCCAGTGTCTCCTTCCTTTCTCGAGCCCTGGCGAGCGAATCCGAGCGGGAAAGGTCGACCGTTACAAACTTATAAACAAGATCGATAAAATGTCGGTAGAAAAAAAATAACGTAGAATCAAAATTGACACAGTAAAGGATTTGTACCGTGCTGTGAAGATGACAAGAAACAAAAAAAATACCGACAAACCAGGGATAAGAGATCGGAAGAGCACACGTCTGAA
>NW_012029090.1:0-1023 GCF_000956235.1 Wasmannia auropunctata | reverse complement strand
TTCTTTAAACAATTAATAAGTTTTCTAATCGATAAATATATTAAAAGAAATTTTTTTTGTTACAAAATTTTGTTCCATTTTATTTTTTTTTTGGTAAATAATAAAAGAAAAATTTTTTAAATATCTTTGCAGCTTCAATTCATCCTAAAAAAATAAAATTAATAAGGGTTATAAAATAAAAAATAAATCAACTTCCAAAAGCAATCCATTTTCTATTTTAAATTGATTTTCAGGGCGAATTTGAGCAGTAAAAAAATAATTTATTACGTATCAGAATATTTTCTTTATACTGTTAAAGATTCATAATTGTTTGAATTAAAGAGTTGGGAATCTTTCCTCGTTGTTTAGAAAAGAGCTACAACTTATTGTCAGTCCTGTTATTAAATATCTACATATATAAACTTTCAAAAAAAATCTGATTGAAAATAGCGTATCTTTTATCGCTACTGACCTTGATTGAATCACCATATCACAGCAATTGTCCTACTTTGTATAAAGTTAAAAAATTTATATTTGATAATTAAATCAATAACTAATTTTAAACGTCCTATATAAAGTCTTACAAATGTTTATATTTCACTAATATGAATCACAAAATAAAATAAATATTTTAAAAAAACGTAAAATATAATTTCTTCATAAGTGCTTGTGCTCATAATATACTCATACATTAAATTGTTCTTTAAATAATATTTATAGCAAAAAACTGAAAAAATGTTTTGCATAAAAATCATAATATATTATGAGTATACTATTATTATGCTTACACATACATAGGATGGCCATTTTAATGTCCTATACCCCAAATATTTTTCCTACGCCTTTTATCAAAAAATGTTTCAGATAAAAGTTTTAGAATTTTAAAAATCCATTCTTCTACCTTGTAGCTAAAGAAGAAAAAAATGGGATCAAGATCACACTTCATTGTTTTTACATTTTATTTGTACTTTTCTCTTTAATTTGTAATGTTTTAAAGTCAATTTGTTGACTGTAAGTCTATGCAAAGTTCCGGTGAAGAAGCTT
>NW_012029089.1:0-668 GCF_000956235.1 Wasmannia auropunctata | reverse complement strand
CGAGCAGCTCCGAAAACCAGGGGTCAAGAAGGTTCTCGGCCTCCGCCTAGGATTCTCGGCGGACCTGCTCCGGATCCTTCCTCGGGACAGTCGAAACTGGGGTCGAGAGGGTTCCCGGCTTCAGCCAAGTAGATCTCGGCAGACCGTCTCCGCTTCCTGCCTCTGGGACTGCCGAATTCAGGGGATTGAGAGGGTTCTCACTCCCCGTTGAGAAACACCTCAACGGCGGATCCCCTATCCAAACGGGGGAACACCGATTCTCGGAAACAACAAACCGGAACGCGCGCTCCCTTCACCACGCCCCGCGTCCGTCGGGGACACCCGTCTCGCGCGCCGCGCCGCTCCCCCGCCTACCGCGCTCGCCTCGCGCTCACCAACGTCACGCGCTGACACGTGAACAACCGATGGGCACTCGGCGTACTTGTACACATGTATACAGGGTGTCCGGTAATAACCGGATAATATCTTGTGGGCTGGTAGAGCAGATTAAACTGGATCGAAAAGTCCTCTACCATTTTGCAAAATTCGCAATCGTTAACGAGATATTAATTTTTGAAGATCGGTGAATAAACGCATATCCGTCCGCCATACCGCTGAATGCAGGCGCGCGGCGAGATACAACTGTCCCATCACTCGTCAACTATCGGCTAGCAACTACCAGCGGTGGG
>NW_012029088.1:0-1651 GCF_000956235.1 Wasmannia auropunctata | reverse complement strand
ATTTTGCAAAATTCGCAATCGTTAACGAGATATTAATTTTTGAAGATCGGTGAATAAACGCATATCCGTCCGCCATACCGCTGAATGCAGGCGCGCGGCGAGATACAACTGTCCCATCACTCGTCAACTATCGGCTAGCAACTACCAGCGGTGGGGCGGTCGTATCTCGCCGCGCGCTTGCATTCAGCGGTAGGCGGACGGATACGCGCTTATTTGTCAATCTTCAAAAATTAATATCTCGTTAACGATTGCGAATTTTGCAAAATGATAGAGGACTTTTCGATCCAGTTTAATCTGCTCTACCAGCCCACGAGATATTATCCGGTTATTACCGGACACCCTGTATAACTGTAAATAACGTCCGTCCGTGCGTACCGAACTTATGTAAATCCATGCGTTCCGTAGAGGTATTAAATAAACTAGCTCCTTAGAGATATTCTACAAAATCCGTTTTTTATTAATTGCTCTTTCCTGCTCCGCCCTGAGCCAATTTCGCCGTCCGCTCCCGACAAGCTATTCCATGCGACGAAATTTCGGCAGTTGTTACAACTTTCTTTTATAAATTCAAATTTAATTGGCCGGCAGTATCTGGTCGAGGATGGCCGTTCATCCATACAACAGTATTACTTGCTAATAATTGTATGGGAACAAATGAAATAACCCAGATAGCCAAATGAAATCAAGATGCTATCATGTTGCTGTCAACCGTTGCAGTAATAGATTTCGACAAACTAGGGACAAGGTGCTTCCTCACTATGCGTGAAATCTTGCCCTCATGTGAATTCTAGTTTTGATTATAACAAGTTGATAGCATCTTAATGACATCTTTTTGTTATACGCAACGAATGTACGTATGATAGCACATGGCAATTATTTTCATCGGTTTGCTATCCGCGTCTAACAGCATGTTGACGGCAACTTGATGGCAACATGACAGCAATATGTCATCATGATGTGATATTCGTAACAAACAGCATGTTGACAGCAACTAATGGCAACATTTGCAAAAATATAAAAGCATTTGTATATTTGAAAAACATGTTAATATCCGATCTTTCTTATATATTTACATAAAAATTCTATGTTTTAGAATAAAAATCGCATATATCAAATTGTAAATTTATAATTTCAAAACAATACCAAGCTTATTTGCTGCAAAAACGTTATTCGTATCTCATACTAAGTGCACATATGAATAGTGCACAAATAATTATGACATGTCTAAACTTCAATTAGATATTGGTTATATGGAGAGCTTGACAAAATTTTAAATGCGAGAAACAGTTACCAACAAACGTTATCTAGTGGCAGGTTTGTAAGTATTCATATATAATTTAAATCTGAAAAACTATATACCTTTTTGCTAAAGAGTTGTCGTAAATATGTGACACTTTTTATTGTCAAAACTTTGTTAGCGACGAACTACAATTTAAAAAAACTTCATAACTTCAAGACATATATACACAACAACGAATGGAAAGCATAACATCCCAGCACAAAGAATTTGAAAAGAATTCTTTTTTGGTCCCCAATTTACAAAATGAGTTTTTTTACCGTCCCATTTCTGTTCTAAAAATATTCTTTAGGCTTCCAAGAGACTTCACTTTTATGTCACCAAAAGTGAGTTCTTTTTCAAATTCAAAAAGGATTT
>NW_012029087.1:0-579 GCF_000956235.1 Wasmannia auropunctata | reverse complement strand
ATAAAGAAATTCTGGAGCAGTCCATAGATGGAAGAATAATTATTGCTAATTATAAAAAAAAAAAAAACTGAACAGACAATTACATTCAAAGCTTGTTGATGTGATTATTACGCATTTAATGTCTTTATTTTGTGGTGAACAAGGGTAAGAAAATATTTACCTATTTTATATTAATTTATTCAATAGTAATTAATATTAATTAATAATTTCATATAGCATACCTTTAAAAAACGAACATTTTGAGTTCATCGCAACGCAAATTATAAAAATATTCCCAACTGAAAATATTAGTATTTATTACTGTTTACCCAAAACTGAAGGGCCTTAGCAAAAAATTTCTAAAGGAAAATTAGTTGATTGCTATCGAAATAAGTTACGAGATTGTCGAAAATGTGGACTTATAAGTAAAAAAAGAACAAGATCTCAAGACGAAGAAATAGAATCAGATGAGGAAGATGCAAAATCAACTTCTCATGGTACATATACATACATATTTTTCCTCTAAACACAAATACACACACACGCGCGCGCGAGGGGTGAATATTTAAAAAGTATCATCTAAAATCATAAATATTGACT
>NW_012029086.1:0-506 GCF_000956235.1 Wasmannia auropunctata | reverse complement strand
ATTTTTATTTGTTAAAATAATATTTTTGGTTTAGGAAGGATGTAACGTACGATACTTTTTTATATACTTGGCGTAATCTTTTTCTTTTTTTAAAAAAGAGTTTTGGTAGGATCTCATTACTTTTTGGTAATTCTGCACTATCGTGCACTAAGATGCAGATAATTTTATTTATTATATTATTTTAAAGACCAAATTGCAAAATCCGACTTTGTAAAAGATTTGGCAGCTTCGTAAAACATGGATCAGTGAAATCATTGCAAAATATATATTGCTTCTACGAGACGAAATACGGGATCAATTCGATCTTAGCTGCACCGTAATTAGAGAGCAGATAATTTTTCTTATTATAATATTTTTAAGAGTAAAATTACTAAATCTGGCTCTTTAATAGCTTTCGTATTTTCGTAAGAAATAAGCTAAAAGAAGGCTTATGACAAAATATTACACTTCTAAAAAATAAAATGTGGTAAAATACAGATATTATCTGCACCATGAATGAAGTGCAA
>NW_012029085.1:0-621 GCF_000956235.1 Wasmannia auropunctata | reverse complement strand
TAAAATAATATTTTTGGTTTAGGAAAGATGTAACGTACGATATTTTTTTATATACTTGGCGTAATCTTTTTCTTTTTTTAAAAAAGAGTTTTGGTAGGATTCATTCATTCCAGAAATTAGATATTATTTAAGGTTAATCTCTCTCTCTCTCTCTCTCTCTCTCTCTCTCTCTTTTTCATCTTTTATTGAGATTATTTTAACTTCTTTTTTTTAATTAGATCTTTCCAGCATTTGTTCAATAATTTGTTCATTAATTTATTATGTTGATGAAGGTGTTGCTTTGCTCGTATATTTTCTCAGTACCCCTTTTCAATGAATATATACTTTTATAAACTTTTTTTTGAAATAAAAGCATTAAAGTTCAACTATTATACAGATTGTGTGCGCAATATTTTAATAGCGTGTAATAGCAGCCATTGAAAGATGAGCCCACGTGACTCCGTGTACGCTCATGTGGACTCTTTCCTTATGACCTCTTATCATGGAGGTAAGTAATAACAGGAGGGAGTGTAAGGCCTTTTTGTTGGTGGGGATTACTATGCCGAATGTGATTGATTGGCCACAGTAATATGGCATTTTGTATTGTCCCCTCCTTACATCTGCTTAGCCAGGCCGCGGGGG
>NW_012029084.1:0-1739 GCF_000956235.1 Wasmannia auropunctata | reverse complement strand
TTCAGATTCAATACATAATAATGTAATAGAATTAGATGAAGACTTAATTGGGGAAAGTTCGACAAATATTACGTCAATATGTGAGCTACGCCCTGCAGATTATCAATCCCATTATCGGTCACGAAGAAGACAACTACTTCGTCTAGATATTAATAGAATGTTAACTAATGATATAAATGAATATTATATTGTGGTTCTATGGACATGTTTTGTATTCATTGTAATGCGAAGCATTTTGCAGCTAAAAAAATATCTAATAAAGGAAACTCATTTCATGATTGTTGTAATCATGGTGCGGTTTATTTGGAATCATTATCTCAACCTCCACAATTTATTCGTAGTTTAAATCCAGTAATTTTTTTCAACATATTTGTAGTTATAATAGTTCATTTTTGTTTCATTTTTGGTTCATTTAATGCTAATTTAGTTAATTTTCAAAATAGACGACCAGGTCCGTATTGTTTCAAGATACAAGGACAAATTTATTACCAAATAAATACAGCATTATATGCTGCTCAAAATAAAAATCCTTCTTATGGTCAACTTTTTATTATAGATTCTAATAAAGCAATAAATTATCGTCTTATTGAAAATTCAAATTTAGATTTTGAAATCATACAAAATCTTGAACGTATAATGCGAGAATTTAATATATTTGCTCACTCTTATCAAATAATGGGCAAAGAATTAGAAAATCAACGGCAATTAGAAATAGAATCTGGAGAATTGTTGCCAGAATTACAATTATTATTTACATTAAGACCAGGTATAGATCGAAGTTGATATAATGCTCAAAGAACTAATGCTGTCGTTTTTCGTACAAATGCTGATGGAGAAATTCTAGAATTCTATGTAACAAAATACGTAATAGAAATACTAAAACTTAAAAAAATGTTAGTTCTATGGATCCCAATGTTGAACCATGGATTTATCCTTTATTTTATTCATATGGTACTCAAGGATGGCATTGTAATTTAACAAAATTAAATAGTAATAAACGAATAACTAGAGGCCAGTATATTAAATATCGCATGGCTATTTGTAATGAATTTAACGTATTTTTATCAGGTCGTCGTCTATTTCAACAATGGCTTGTAGATAATTATGTAAAAATTGAAAAAGATAGAATAAATTATTGTAGAGATCATCAAAAAGAACTACGTACTGAAACATATCAAGGTTTAAGAGATTATCTACAAACTACGGCAAATAACGCATTTAAATAAACGCATTTAAATTGGAAAAATGATTGTACTTCCTTCTACATTTATAGGATCACCAAGTAACATGTTACAAAATTATCAAGATGTCATGGCAATTGTTAGTAAATTTGGTAAACCAGATCTTTTTATTACAATGATTTGCAATCCAAAATGGCGTGAAATTGAAGAAAATCTTTTGCATGGTCAACAAGCTTCTGATAGATCTGACATTTGTGCTCGTGTTTTTAGTATTAAAAAAGATTATTTAATTGATTTGATTGTTAAACAAAAATTTTTTGGAGAAGTAGCAGCCTTTGTATATATGTGTATATATATATATGTCATTGAATTTCAAAAACGCGGTTTGCCACATGTCCACATGTTAGTTACTTTAAAATACAATTTTAAAATAACAACTCCACAGATTGTTGACAAGTATATCTCTGCTGAAATTCCTGATCCTTGCGAAAATCGTACTTTACATGATATAGTTATGAAACNCATGATTCATGGACCTTGTGGCGATTGGTGTTTAGT
>NW_012029083.1:13678-31004 GCF_000956235.1 Wasmannia auropunctata | reverse complement strand
TCGAGCCAATTTTTTTCCTTAAACCGGAACGATGGGGAATTTTGAGAAATTGTTTTTTATTGTGTTTTGAACAATTTTACCGATTTTCAGCTGACAGCAAATTTATGTAACTTCAAATGTCTAAATTGACCGGACTACTCCTCTAAGCGAATCGACGTAATGTTGCCTGTAGATCATGGAGTCGTAGTCGAGCTGAAACGCTGGCCGGGTAGATGAAGCAATAAATCATAGGTTTCCATGTGTTTCGACATAACATATTACTTGAAAAATAGTGAATTCTTCATGTTATTAAAATGTCACCTGATTATGCCAAGTTCCAACTAAAGTTGGCTTCAGGCCAACTCTTTGAGTTTGCCTAAAGCTATTTGTAAAGGCAAAAACTGCATTAAATTATTGGTTAATTCAATATTTTCGTTATTAATTAAATATTATTATATTTAATGTTATTATTTATTAAATTTATAGGTTCAACGAAGATTTAGAAATTTATTCTATGTTTAGTGATGATCAAGAAGAAGTAACAATGAAGGAAATAATTTCAACATTGGCTGCACGTGGATGTGTTGAACGATGGTTGATTCAAGTATAAATTTATATATTTTATTACAAATTCTTTTCATTTAATAATATGAGTAATTAAATATCTATCAAAATATTATTTAAAATATTATTTAAAATAATTTAAAAATAAAAACAGGAGTTTAGATTGAATAATGAATTTATTAACAAGAGAAGGATGTAGTTGACTAATCACTGATATTGACTTCTTTCACATGGTGAGTCTACAAATGTAAGAGCTATGATCGAATGAGTTTCGTCCAATATGCCTTGTAAATAGTATTTTTTAGGATTGGTTATATTTTTAGATAAATTTTGTAATAATTTATCTAGTAGATAAGTGAATGCAGTAGCATTGGCTGTGGCATTGGCATTAAGGTACTCAACATTGAAACAAAAAGGACCATTTTTGCTTTCGTATTGAATAACTCGGTGAAAAAAAATCGCACAATACTGATCGAGTGCGCAAATTAAAGGTAAAGGTTTATGCTTTTGATCACTGAAAGTCGCATTTGTATGCGATTTTTATTTCACTTTATGGAGCTTGCGAATTTTGTAAAAAAGATCTGTCAAATATCAAAATCTTCTCCAAACTTTGCAAGATTCCATAATCCAAATTAAAAATCACACATAAATGCAATTTACAATTTTTGAAAGCGAGAATCTTTAGCTTTAATTTGCGTACTTGTTAAGTATTATGCGATTTTTTTTTACCGAGTTGTTCAACATTGAAGTAAAAATGGTCCTTATGCTTTAACATTGAATAACACGGTGACAAAAAATCGCAAAATGCTCAACGAATGCGCAAATTAAAGATAAAGGTATACGCTTTTAAATGCTATAATCTGCATTTGTTTGCGATTTTTAATTCATGTCAAGGAGCCTTGCAAAATTCGTAACAAAGTGACGCATTTTTATTTCCGTATAACGACCTTCGAAAGATTTTAGCCATTGTCTATCTAAAGTTATTAACAAAAAAATGTTTTACAAATAAAACGCACTTTTCGTCGTGTATTATATCTCGTCATGCGTGCAATGTCAAAAACTCATGTGAAACAATTATAGATCTTGTTTCGCAAAAATAATTAAATATATAAACTATATTATATATCTATCAAATGTTTGCCTTACTAAATGGATGAGTCTACAATATACCAAAAATAATAAATACCGAAAAGATTAGACAGACCCCTACGCAAGGTAGGAAGTACATTAAATTGAATATCTATTAAATCTTCGGTTTACTAAATGGATGAGTCTAGAATATATTAAAAACGATAGATACCGAAAATATTAGACAGACCCCTACGCAAGGTAAGATGTATCATGAATCACAAGTAGAAGTATGTTGTTTTAATTTGGTACCTATATCGTTATAAAAGATTTATTTTTTATTTCTACAATAGATAACTATGTAATAAGCGGAAGGAGGGGCTTTGCCCCTCTTCCCTGCACTCCCCTACCCCTCCTGCGCCCATGCTACCTATTGAGGGAGCTTTGTTTCCCCAACACCCTTCGCCAAATTAGATCCTTTTAAAAAGTTAATTGTTTATATTAAATATGTGTATTCTGGTTTAAAAAAATATATATATATTTATTTGAAAAAGCAAAAAATGTTATTTGTTTTGAAAAAATATATATATATTATATATATACTTTTTTCTTGAAAAATTTATTTAAATATGTATATTTCTGATTTTGTACTGCCTCCACTCCCCTCAGACTCTCATTTAATTATCTTTTCACATGTTTTAATCCCTGACTAATCAAATATACAATTACAGTACCTATATTCATCTGGTAAATCAGTGTAACAATATATAACTTTATGTAAACATTTTTTGTATTAAACTTTGCGCTGAAAATCCATTTAAGAATATTCATTTGACATCATTCCGAGTATTTCTGCTAAAACTCATAAAAATTAAGCGTAGGTCGTTTTCGGAAGTTCAGACCAATTTTAAACTTTTAAAGAGATCAATGTGTTCAGGAACGTCTGTATTAACTTAAAATTAAAGTAAGAAATAAAAAATTAAGTCTTCCTTCTTTTTAATAAAGAAATTAAAAAAAACAATATAATCTTACAAGGATCCCACAGAAGGTGCACAATAACTACAGCATAGAGAAAAAATTATCCAAGCATCTTGACTCCCTTTGGATTACTTTCCACCCAAAAACTAGACCGGAAATAAAATAAATATAAATAATAAAATAATAAAATAAATAAAGAATAAATAAATTTTTTTTTAATTGTGCTATAAATTATTTCATATTTTACACTAATATGACATCAAGAGACTTAAGATGTTGCATATATTAAACCGTATAATATTTCGTATTTCAAATAACCCAAAATTATTCGAAATATCAAAGAATTTAGTTCATTATTATTTGTGTATTCAAATCCTGGCTGAGATAATATTCTTCTTAATAAATTTTTCGCAGGTTTTTTAATCGCAAACAATTGAAGATCGATTTAATTGTGATCTCACTATTCCGGCTTCGGTTTATGATTGCGTTACAAACACAAAATTAATTCGGCGTGCAGTTTAAAATGACTGAAATATGGAATTAAGGTTTACATAGTGTTAGACTATTTTATTCTGGATGTCTGTACACAGTCGCACACTTTACAACGAGAGCTGCGACTCAATGCAGGAATACAAATGAAAAAATAAACTGTATCGTATATCACGAGTTGCAGTAACAGAACGCACTTTAATATATAAAGAGAAACGATAAATAAAGCTCTGAACGCAAGAAGCGGAAGAGGAAGAGAGAAAACCTTTTTAACGCCATCTCTCTAGTAACACAAAATATTCCTACGCGCGTGCGCACACATGCATTTATGCATCTAGTTCTCGCGGTACATTTAAATTGTAATTGTTGCATTCCAACACGCATTCCAACACATAGAAATATTATTAGGTGCCAAGATCGAGCCTTGACCGTTTAAGGCGCTCTCATTTGAATTGTGTTTATCACTTACGCGGTCTATATCCTAATTATTGTTTATCATGTTTGTTATGTGCATGATATAGTTAGAAATTGATCTTCGTTTTAAAAAAATGGAATAACTGTTAAAATCAGTCAAATTGATTTTCCGACTGAGAAAAAAATTGAAATCTCGCAGTTTAAACTACGCGAACTCTGTAACATTAAAGTTTTATACTATTGATTGCAGATGTAAGATCGGAGGTAAGTAATTATATTTAGAAACAATTTAATACCTTCCTGTAAAGCAAATAATACGACGCATTCCTGATACATATTTACTTGTTCGGTGATCGCAAGGACACAAGGAACTTTCAAAACTATGACGGCTTTCATAACATTTCATTAAAGTCACCAGATCTGATTTATTGCAACAATTTAAAAATTATATTATGCTGTGATGATATAAGCTAAAAATACAATTTATGTACATCAATACATTGATATACGTCCTTATCGAGGCAACTATATTGGACGAGTAACGTCATGAGTTATTAAAATCCCATATACTGGATTTAATAGTATACACTAGAAGTGACAGTAGTGCAGTAATGAACACTACTAGTAGCACTACTGGCTGAATGCTGACTTGCCTGTCAATATTGACATTATTAGACGTCAATAGTGTTACTACTGTGCACTATTGTGCACTAGCAGTTTTTTTCCGTAAGGAAAAGGAACATAGAAATGATAGAACAAGTTAAAAATGGGCTAAAATCTGGGCCATATGAGGAGTAAAAGCGGTAAAATATTTTTGTATAGCATGTATTATATTTACAAATTGTATAATGCTCCTTTTTTGGCTTATTGTTCTAGTAACGGTGTAACAAAATTCATATCTGTAAAAGAATTAAAAACAGTATTCATATTTATAAAAACATCAATATTAGTAATTGCATTCTCTTATCTGTTTGAGCTTTTTCCGCGTCTCTTATTACTAATAAGAATTTTGTAATCTTTATTAGTCTCTGCGTGTATGAACTCTTTCATGGATATCGCCATGTTTTTACTGTGATTGCTTCACCTTGCAAGCTACATGCAGTAATAAAAGCGGAAAGTGACCATAAAATCTATGAAGTCATATGTACACAAAGGTAATCTGATATATTGCACAGTAAACGGCATTTGCAGAGCTATGTCAGTATTTCTGTCAGCATTTCTAGTGAATATCAGAATCTGTATCACTTGACATCATTTTTATCAAAATTACTTCATAATCACGTCATTATATACGTGAGCTTGTTAATTAGATTTTCATCGTTCGAATAAAGAATGGCATTCAAACAAAATAAGGATATTCAGTATATACCATAAATACAACATGTATTAGCAAGCTAGGTATAAGTATGACATAATTGTGAATAGGGGTGGAGATCTATTTGTGGGATTAATACGCGAAATGGACGAGTTTTTGTTCGACTTTTGATAGTTCTCTGAACAGCGTATAGTCTTATCGAATAAACTATATGGTACTGCTCAATATAGCAAATTTTTTTTTATGTCTTATAAAATACTATACTATTGGTTGCTTCAACTTTCAATAAATTTGATTAAAAAATAGTATTTAGAATATCCAAATATAAAACGTTTGGACAAGGATCAATTTATTTTTTATACAGATTTTTTGTATTACATGCAAGGAAATTAAAATTAGTGATTACTTAACCATGTACTTCTCTTGTTCTTATAAAGAAGATTTATTATTTGTATAACAAATTTTATAAATATGATGCTTGATAGGTTGAGGAACAGATGGTGAAATCAGTAAGAGAGGAGATCCATTTAAGTTATTTAGATTATGAGATAAATGAACGAGTTTTGTGGGTACTTCTTTGGCCTGGTATGGTTGTTCTCTGTGTTTCACAAATCTATTGGAGTCTTGAAGTTCAAGGTATCCTGGTTAGTCGAACATCCTTTGCAATGGAATTATTTTACGAGAAATTAAAGTCTCAAATCTTGAGATTAGTTGAGTTAGTAAGAGGTTTGTAACAATATAATTTATAATAATATAGTAAGATTTATATCTTGTAGAACATGTTAATTGGAATTGAATTACAGGCCAATTGTCAAAGCAAAATCGAACAACATTAAATGCTCTAATCACTCTTGATGTACATGCCATGGATGTTGTCAAATCTTTAATTGAAAAACATATTACTAATGAAATGGATTTTGAATGGCTAGCACAACTTCGTTACTACTGGGAAGATGACATTTATGTTAGAATTATTTATTCAGTAATAAAGTATGGCTATGAATACATTGGTAACTGTCCACGTCTTGTTATCACACCTTTAACTGACAGGTACTGTTCAAAACGGCAACATAAAATCCACATTGTCATAAAAATTATAATAAATGTAAAATATACGCTTAAATGAATTTCTCGCAGACGCATGTAAAACGTACATATAAAACCTGATATCTCGCTTCGGAACTTTCCACATAAAACACTTGGTGGTCAAAATCGACCGACAAGTGACATTATTTATTTTTAATGTGATAAGTACATTCAAGATCACCACTCCGATCCTTTGTTCTAGCGACTGTTACTTGTTTTCTATTTGCTCAAATGAAAGTGTCGAAACGAGAAACATTATACGAAACGATAAGGGTTAAAAGGGATGAGAAAACTGCTCGTCTCAGTTACAAGCTTACAAACGCTTCACTTAGCACATGCTAAAAACTCTACGTGGCACTTGCTCTTGATACCAAACGCAATCTTAAGATTAATTCGTGCACTCGTACGGTTAGTTAAAACGTGTTCCAATAAAAGCTTTGTTTATTGAATGTCTGTAAATAAATTGTATATAGTCAAGTGTCGTGATAATAATAAAAAGTCTTCGTGTGTTAAATCTTTAATTAAATAGAAACGATACTCATAACCACATCTATTCCTCATATTCGCTCTCGCGGAAAATTGCACGTCTCTTAAACAGGTACGTTATCTCTTTATTATTAGCGCACACCGGATACTTCCGATCCGGTTGTCGCAAATTTTTTCTTGCGAGCTGTTTAAATAATCTAATCTGTAAATAGTATATATATAGTTTATTAACTTTTAAATTAAAATTAAAGACAATCACAAATACAAATTTTGTCTCACGACATTCGCTTTCCTCTCACTCCCTGTTTTCCTTTATGCTCGCTAATATTATGATTTTTTTGCAAAATTATACTTATTTGAATATTGGTATTATTTCTACATTAGCAAGGACCCACGGCGAAAACGTGAGGAAGATAAGGCTTCGTGCGTGCGTGCGTGCGTGCGTGCGTGCGTGCGTGCGCATAAGCCTATGTACAATATTTTTGGGGTTACACTAGTGCTAGCTTTACATATTCTTCTTTTAAATCTTTTTTCATCGTAGATGCTTAAAACATGATTTTCTGTTTGATATAGACGAAAGAAGACTTATAATGAAGAATGTTAAGCTTGCGTTAGTGTGATTCTAGAAACGTTGTTTAGAAGAATACAAAATTTTGTACAAAAAATTAATAAATGTTTAAATGTAAAAAAGGAACAGAAAAATTTCGAAATAATTTAATTTATATTTTTATCATTAATTTGAATGCACTCTAGTTTAAAATTTAAATGCTTATAACTTTTAATAAAATCATTTTTCAAAGATAGGTTTCAGATAAAGTTGATTTTTTTCTTATTGTAGAATCCAAATGTTAAATATTTTATGGGAAGGTTTTATTTGAAATGTTGAAGTTGTCCTCTATCTCCTTCAAGGAAGAGCGACGGAGAAAGACTTTTATTTATATAGTTAGAAAGGTTCTTCTAAAGGTGCAGCCGGGCAGTTTTAAGAGTGCAAACTTTGTATTGTATAATGTATTCTAGAATATCCATGTATTTAAACCGACCGAGCTTTATCTACCATAAAACCTTAGAGATTAAAGTTACACTCTTTGTAATATACTGTCTTGATGACCGACATGCACCTGAAGACTTGCGCCTTAATCTAATTCATTTAATGCGATAAGTAGTACATTTTTATATTAGCTGACCGTTTTAGACGATCATTTGTGTTTGTATTAAAAATGTTTTATGATTAGGATGACTGAATATTGTTTTTAAACTATGTATTATTAATTTTGTGTTTAACATTAAAAATGATCCTATTTCGATCGAAACGTCTGTTTACTATATTTTAATTAAAGATTTACTTTTAATTGGAGCATATAACACCTTGCTTTGGCTCATAGCCCTTTATTTCTTAAGTAATTCTT
Organism: Wasmannia auropunctata; assembly: GCF_000956235.1. Classification (NCBI taxonomy): domain Eukaryota; kingdom Metazoa; phylum Arthropoda; class Insecta; order Hymenoptera; family Formicidae; genus Wasmannia; species Wasmannia auropunctata. Next base: position 23,219 of record NW_012029083.1, on the reverse strand, counting down.
ATTGAATAAGCATAAAATAATATTTTAAAAAATACTACTTTAAAATGGCTTAATATTAATTTAAACATTGTTGAATGAACCATAGATGCTACCGCACATTAATTGGTGCGTATTCTCTACATCTGAATGGTGCACCAGAAGGTCCAGCAGGAACTGGCAAAACCGAAACAACAAAAGATTTAAGTCGAGCCATTGCTATGCAATGTATAGTTTTTAACTGTTCTGAAGGTCTTGATTACAAGAATATGGGCAAGTTCTTTAAGGGTTTAATAAGCTGTGGTGCATGGTCTTGTTTTGATGAGTTCAATCGTATCGAGTTGGAGGTTCTATCAGTTGTGGCACAACAAATGTTATGTATAATGCAGGTAACCAAAAAGATTTCTAATTTTTTCAACGTTCCATCAAAGGTATATAACCTGCGCGCGCGCACGCACGCACGCACGCACGCACACGGGCTATTCCACGTGAAGCGGATCAGTCATCTATCAGAAATTTTTTTAAATTTTGCTCATAGATAGTACTCTGGGAGATAGAATTTTGTGCGAAAGAATTTTTTTATTGCAAAATTAAAATCGAGATATATGCAATTCAAAATTACACTACTTTGTTCGGCAAAAATTCATAACTCTGTTACTAATAATGCTAGCTAACCCTCTTCTTTTTTTTAAATACGCTAAAAATGTTATAGTTTACGGGAAAAAATGAAGATTCCAAAAAGGTTTTGTTTTCTATTGTTTATTTAACAATAAACTTTTTAACAATTTTTTTAACAATCGGGGAGACAGTCGAAAGATTTGCCCCACATCGAGAACTAAAAAAATTTGTTTTTCGAAAGCGAGGCAAAACACGTTCTTGAATTTTTTTGTAAGATGTAGGAAAATTGAAAGTATATAAAAAATATTTTTTCAGATTTTTCGACTCTCTCCGATTGTTAAAAAAATTGTTAAAAAGTTTATTGTTAAATAAACAATGGAAAACAAAACTTTTCTAGAATCTTTATTTTTTTCCCATAAAATAGAACATTTTTAGCGTATTAAAAAAAAAGTTAGCTTGCATTATTAGCAACAAAGTTATGAATTTTAGTTAGCTTGCATTATTAGCAACAAAGTTATGAATTTTAAAGAATAAAAGTCTAATTTTTAATTGTTTATATCTTAATTTTGCAAATTAATATTTCTTAAATTATTTAAAATGACATAAACATGTAAAAATTTTTCAGGTTTGTTTATTATTTTTTAAACAAAAAATGAAATACTCCAATAACGTAACATATATTGATATATTTTTAAAAATATTTGAAAAGTGATTTGAAATTATTAAATACTGTAAAATTGATAAATTGCGGTGTCCACATTTTTAATCTAAAACTCAAAAAAAAAATAAAACCTATATGTGAATACATGCAAGTGCGCAAACGCATACACACTTATTATCTAAAACTTACTATTTAAAAAATACTTAAGTTGATATAAACAAAATTGGAAGCTATTTTAAATTGTCAATAATTTAATTCACTCTTCTTTTGCAATAGACTTCATATTTAACAATAAATAACTTATTAACTATAACGGACACAAAAATCCCTTTTAAAGGTTAAAAGGGTTAAAGTTCTAACAACATACTTCCTTTTTTGAACGTACGAACATTTCTCTAGCACATCGTATTTCGAAGTTACAATTTGACAGAATATATGAAAATAGCCCATTTTTGCAATTTTATCTGCAAGTTTCTCAAAATTGTGACGTGATAGAGCAATTCTATAAACGGATTCAGATTCAACGTTTAAAAAACTACGGAAAATGACTAGTCCGGTTATAGTGTTTTCTTTGTTTAACAGTGTTATTAATAAAAGGAAAGTTACAAAAATCAATTTTAATTATTTTATAAAAATAATCAAAATAGTCGTTTTAGGATGAATTATATAAGCCAAAAATGTTTTTTTTTTACTGCAATGGAGGAAAAATGAGAAAAAAGGTATTAACGCTTTTTTAATTAAATAGTTTTTGTCCTAATGTTCTAATTAGAAATAAAGCTGCTATGATTGTCGATTCTTGATCATGCTTGGGCATGCAGTAATGCAGCATGTATACAAAAAAGTACTCCGAAAGGCAAATATGTAATAATATATAAAATGTCTTCAAAATGTACTGCTACTTATCAACCACTTGATATACATCTTTTTCGATCTCTTAAAAATTATATCCGTCATATTGAAAGATTGTAATTAATAATTTAGATTTTGATATATTTAATCGAAATAATATACTTAATGGATACCATATTTAATCAAGTTGTTCATCCTTGATTAAAAAATATAATTCTTTATATAAAGTAGATGCATTTGTTTATTTTAATTAAAAATAAACAGTAAATATGTCTTCTCTGCGTTAGATTATTAGGTTGATTTAAAGGAAATACACTGTTTAAACAAAAACCAAGAAATGTCTTAAATGGAAATGATTTGTTTGTGAACTCATGTTTGTAAGGATTTTTAGACTTATTTTTTATCGTTCTATATGCATTTAAAATCAGTGATTTCTTTTTAACACTTTGTATGAATAATTTAAAGCAATTTAATAATTTAACTTGGTCATACAGGCATTACGCGCTGGTTTGGAGATATTTGTCTTTGAAGATACTGAACTCAAGCTTAATACAGCAGTTTTCATATGTATTACAATGAATCCTGGTTATGCTGGCCGCACGGATCTTCCGGATAATTTGAAGGTCCTATTCCGCACAGTCGCTATGATGGTACCAGACTATGCGATGATCGCAGAGATTTTTTTATACTCGTCAGGCTTTGATACTGCTCGTGAGCTTTCTACGAAAATCGTCACTACATACAAGCTTTGTTCCGAACAGTTGTCCTCACAATCTCATTATGATTATGGCATGCGTGCCGTCAAAACTGTTCTTTCTGCAGCGCAGAATCTGAAATTAAAGCATCCTAATGAAGACGAAGCTATTCTTCTTCTGCGTTCATTGATTGATGTGAACTTACCCAAATTTTTAGCACGCGATGTACCACTCTTTCAGGTATGAAAAAGAGAGAGAGAAAAGAGAATGTATGCGTTAAAAATGTATAAAGTGTCATTTAATTCTTTATGAAGCCTTTTATGTCCAACGGTTTACAATTATTATCAACCCATTTTTTTTTATTATGCACAAAACAATATACATAAAAAGAAAGATGCATAAGTGCCATTAATGTAATATCTTATTTCATTTATAATTTAGTTATTTACTTATTTAATAGAAAATTTCTAATTTAGAAATTATTTTCTTGTTATTGTACGTAAAACCGCATAAGCAAATCTTTTACTTTTTAAAATTTTTGTGTGATTTATTTTTCGGGCTGAAATAAAAACCCAACTTAGTGATAGGAATTGATCGACGGAAGATGACTTATAATTACAATTCTTTAACTTTTTTCTTTTGTAATTATGGGGATTGTATGATGATTTAACCTCTTTGGTGCAATATGTCTGCTGTAATGTAATATTACGTGATGGAGACAAATAGTGTGCTTTTCATAGCTATCAACTTTAGTCGGTATTTTTACTGAAGAGAGTAAGAGACCATGTAACTGTCACATGACATGTACCGCGCAATTACACACACACGGTTTACGGCGCATAAGAGAATTCTGTGAAAAAGTATAGCGAAAAACAGGTGTAAAAACTTTCAATCTTAGACCATTAATTATTTTGATCCCTTATCAATTAAAAAGCAAAAGACAGAATATGAATAAGAATAAAATAATCTAACTGATCCATCAAATTTTGCAACAATACGTCCAACACTAAAACAAGAGTAAGTTGATAGCCTGGTAATATGATTTATTACCCCATTAATTTTTGTTTTTTTTGCGCTCTAATCATTAATATAACTTATGTAAATGCGTTAATTTCGGCATAGAGCGTCAGTTTTTGATTGTTCAGTATTGAATCAATCTGTCCTCGACCAAACAATCTTTGATCAAACAGTCTACAATAAACAAGGAACTGTAAGATCCTTTAATTAAGTACATTCAATATTAAACTTATCTCTCTTTTTTTATTACATCAAGTAATCCAAGGACTACGTGCTAACCACAGTGCTTTCTCCCTCTCTCTCTCTCTCTCTCTCTCTCTCTCTCTCTCTCTTCCCTACGGTCTACCAATAAAGAAACTACACGGCATGCTACCAATTGATTTCTCTAAAACTCATAGTATCGATAGATGTAGATGTCGATGTCGAGTGTTATTAAGTAATAAACAGATAAGATATGTTTCTCTAGCGTTTACGAGAAAAACCAATAAAAAATTTTGAGGTCGTGATAAGCAAATTTAGTAAAGCGTTTTACTGACGAACTGGTGGCGCAACATTAGTTTTCTTTATACCGGAGTAATACTGACATTACTGATTCGAATCCCCAACTTTGTTTATTACATTTTTTTTTTAGTAGAATACAATTACTACGCAAATGTACGTCACATAAATTAATATATTTCATTTATTTATTGTATATTAAAAAGATTTACATTCTTTGTTCAGAAAATCTAATAAATGACTGATTATATACAATACAAATAATGTGAAACATATTTTAAGCTGTTAATAAATGAAAATATGTGCAAATGTCATAATAACATCCTGGAAGTCCAGAAAACTTATCGTACATATGGCAATCAAAATGTTAAGATTCTTAACCAGCAGAGATTTTTATACTTTTCTAAATTTGTCTAATATAAGTAAATTCTACTTTCAGGGTATAGTATCTGATCTCTTCCCAGGATTAATTCTACCGTCACCGAGTTACGAAGCACTTCTTGGTGCGGTGAACGATATTGCACAAGAACAAAATCTTCAAACGGTGAAAGTATTCTTATTAAAGATTGTACAAACTTACGAAATGATGATGGTTCGACATGGTTTTATGTTGGTGAGTGATTAAATTCCAATGATTCATAAAATCTATATTATTTAGATTAAGAAGGAGGATGTATTATATTTTAGTAATTTTAATACGTGTCTGTTGAATTAATTGAATAAAAATACTGGAGTGCGTAGGACTCGGTTAAGTGTCGGACTCTAATAAATGTTTAATGTCTTATATTTAATATCTTTTATTATAACTCGCGTGACTGCCTCTGCAACTGTACAATTCTGTCTCAAACCCGACTCTCGATTCCTTGATCTTTTCCGGATCGGCTGCCCGAAGCCCCTACTTTTAAATATCACGTTCCGTTACTGAATTTTTAAACGATAATTCCTTTGTTTTTTCAATCGTGGTACATAAGCCGGGGATATCCACGCTAACTGATCCGATTTTGTTTTGTGTCTGTACGTAATGTATATGTATGTCTTGTGTATGTCGTGTATCTAGCAGGCAAAATTATTTTACTTTAACTTTTAATTTTACATTTCATTTATTTGGGGCTGTGCGATGCAATCGCCACAGTATTTAAAAATGACTAAAATATAAAATCTTTTCTTGAAATCAAAGTAAATTGTTTCCTGTATATTTTGAAATACATATAAAAAATTGCTACAAATTTAACAATAAAAAATCAAAAAATGAAGTTAAATATTGCAACCGCCTTTGCAAGCGGAAAGCAAGAACTTCGCCAAACCGTTGCTACAGTCAGGGCGCAAAATGGTCGCATGACTCGAACTTACGCGGCTCTCGAAAACACAAAGTTGGGCGCCAGGCACAAGCGGGCGTGCGGCCCTTCGAATTACTTGAACCGAATCACAATTCCTGACACACGCGAGATATTCGCTACGAAACCACAAGAGAAACTCAAGACGTTCGAAACTCTGACTGTTCGCGATCGATAGACGATTTAGCTGACCGGTAACTCAGCCCAGAAATTTAGCAGAGGGGCGGTTCGTAGGGGCGCGGAGGAATATGGAAGAGCAAGGATGATATCAAAAGCACAGAATTTCTGTAACAAGTAACAAATATAATTGCGTGTACTGCGGTATACAAGTGCCACCTCGGGCCGCGTATGACAAAGCGGCAACCGTTAGTTTTTTCGTTACGAGGACTGACCGGTGTACGAGCTTTCTTTGTTAATCCTATCTCGACTTTATTAATTCTATCTCGCAGAATACAATATCACGGTACGCGGGAAGTACGCCATGCACGGCATAATGGCCGATCACACACCACGTTTGTAACATTCCTCGATCTTCCTAATACTTAATGTTGCAGAACATAAATGTTACAGAACAATGTTTACTGGATGCTCTCATCTTTTAACCTGCCGTGAGCTAGGTCGGATATGTCACACCCGACCGATTTTGGTTTATGATTTTTACTTACTTGTGTCATATGCGTTGATTTATACGTCGAGTAGCTGAGGATAAGAGTGCGGAAAGATGTAAGAAGGTTACAATTTAGTGCTACGCCTACGTTGGAATTGGATACACGCGCGTAAAGAGCGTCCGAATATGTTGAACTTGAACTTCGTGAAGATTAGCTGCTAAGATTTTATTATTTGTTATTTTTTTAATTTATTTGTTAAAAGAAGGAAGACTTTAGTTTTTTATTTCTTACTTTAATTTTAAGTTGATATACACGTTGCTGAACACATTGATCTATTTAAAGTTTAAAATTGTTACTCTAACTTGAATTTTAATAAACATAATTTTCTTATAATTCTGAATATTTTATTTGTAGTTGTTATTTAGTGGGAGATCCTTATTTCTTATGAAGTACACTTTTAGATAATATTACTTAAAATTAGTACAAAAAAATCTGTCAAACAAATTTGGGTACGTCACACCCTACCTAGCAGTCGAAGTAACAACCACGCCGGGTCAAAATGTTGCTTATATTACTATCTGCTTTGATTTCCAAGAAAAAAAATTAGAAGACCTTATAACTTAAATGCATTTCGTATTAATCCTTTTTGTATTAAATATTTTAATCTTCCTATTTTTTAATATCTTTTTATGTTTTAGTAATGAAAAAATATTTTATTTTAAATAAATTAAACAAAACAGTTTCTATATATACATTATATGTATATATATATATATATATATATATATATATATATATAATATATATAAAATAATAAATACAAATGAAATAATATAGAATTTAATATATATTATATTAATCAAATTAAATATATAGGTTGGGGGACCATTCGGTGGAAAGACAACTGTTCTTCGTACTTTAGCCAATGCTTTGACGTTGATGTACAATCGAGGAGATCAGAATGGCTTGACGACTAAATACTTTGTCCTAAATCCCAAGGCTATTACTCTGAATCAATTATATGGTTATTTCGATCCAGTGTCATCCGAATGGACTGACGGAATTTGCGCTTCCGCTTATCGTCGGTTTGCCTCAAATGACGTTTTAGAAAGAAAATGGATTATCTTTGATGGACCAATAGACGCCTTATGGATTGAAAGTCTGAACACTGTGCTCGATGATAATAAAAAGCTTTGTCTTACATCTGGCGAAGTAATTAATTTATCTATGTTACATATACATATTTATTTATCCATTTAATTATTAATTTATCTATAAATTTATTTATATGTGTGTGTATAGTTTATATTAGAAATTCTAATTAGAGACATCAAGCAAGACTGTCATTTCCTAGCAAAATCCTGCAAGTGAGAAAAAATCCATCTATAAATCATCTCACTCTTTTAGTCACACGAATTTATGTGTTTATATATGGAACGTTTTGCGTTAAGCGGATCACCTCTCTCTCCAAAAATTGTGTTAACATTGAAAAAAAATGTTTGAGATCTCAAAATATTCGTATACTTGTGTAGTTTTAAATGGAACATGGCAATGGAACACTTTAAAAAATTCAATTTGACGCCTAAAAACCGCAAAAAAACACGAATGATCTTACAGTATCTTCGATTAAAATGCAAAAACTTTAGAAATTGACTTGAAAATGATTATAAAGTTTTCAAGGTCATTGATTACAAATCTAGGAACAGAATTACAAAATTAAAAATGGCGGATTTAAAATAACTGAATTTGCAATTTTTTCCCTTATGGCAAGAAAAGCATATTCATTTTAGATTTAGTTGTGGACTGTGGAACTGTAGAAAATTGTTTTTCAAGAAATTTTTGAGTTTTCATATGTTTCTCTGCTTTTCTTGTTAAAAAATTGCAAATAATGTGCTACTTTTTGATGCCATTAAACCAATTGATCATTACAGAATATTAGACTCGACATAACGACAATTATAATACGCTTTACGTTGTTACACCGGGGTCGGTGTAACAAGGGAGAATCTTGAGTGAAATAAAGCATAAGCGTCTTGTGAACTAAACTAACACTCTTTATTTTCACTTTCTTCTCTTACAATCACCCCGCGAATCGACAGGCGTTCGTTATACGATTTATAAGAATGAATTTCGAGACTACATGTTTAGGCGGCCGAATATAAAAATTTTTCGATATCGTATTACATCGCGCGATGGTCCGCGGTTGGACCATATATGAGCGTGGCAAGTCAGGTGTACTTTGCGACTTTTGTTCACGCGTGTCGCGAGGAATTCGCAGATCTGCAGTCTTGCACTTCCGGTCGTTACTCAGTCAGGCGAAAGTTAAGGATAAATCGAATATAATATGGTTGTAACTTCACGGTTACAACAATGTACTGATTCCAAATTCAGTTATATTTAATCATTTTTTTCAGTTTCAGTTTTATTTAATCAATTTATAAATTATTTTTAATTTTGTAATTCTGTTTCTAGATTTGTAATTAATGATCTCGGAAACTTTATAGTAATAATTTTCAAGCTAATTTCTAAAGTTTTCGCATTTTAATCGGAGATATTGTAAGATCATTCGTGATATTTGCTATTTGTAGGTGCCATATTAAATTTTTTAAAAGGCCACGTTTTATTCAAAACTACACAAGTATACAATATTTTGAGATGTTTTTTTTTATTGCTTTAATTTTTGAAAGATAAGATAGCCCATTTGACGCAAAAAGTCTTATGTACAGGATATTCAGCATAACGATCCGCACGATTTTTAACACACACACGCTCTTCCACATGCATTTCTGTCCATTCAGGAACATGCGCGAAGCTTTTATCTTCCTCACGTCTTCGTAAAAAATACTAATGTTCAAATGAGAATAACTCTGTAAAGAAAATCGTAGAGACCACAACGATTTCGCGTTCTTCTCGTTTTGAAAAGCCCTTTTTTAAACAAGCCCTCATTCAACCTACATTGTCATTTTAGATTTTCAACCTCCCCTCCATCCCGCCCCTCTCGGAGGGTTGAAATGGATGTTTTCAAGGTTAAATGATAGATTACATTTTGCCATTGTAACCTTATAAATTTTAATCCTATATCTCGAACTGCTCAGAAATTATTTAGGTAACCCCGAACTTTTGACGGACACTGTGTGTGTATATATATATATATGGGCTATTTCACGTGAAGCGGATCAATCATCTCTCAGAAATTTTTTAAATTTTGCACAAAGGTAGTACTTTGGGAGATAGAATTTTGTGCCAAAGGATTTTTTTCTTATTGCAAAATTAATCGAGATATAA
>NW_012029083.1:13110-13396 GCF_000956235.1 Wasmannia auropunctata | reverse complement strand
AAAAGCAAATTGAAGGTAAAGATTCACTCTTTCAAAAGCAGTAAACTGCATTTGCAATTTTTTATTCGCGTCATGGAACTTGTCGAAGTTCGTAAAAAATTTTAAGATTCGTCGGGTCTCCTTTTTTATCCGTGTAATTCCAAAGATTAGTAGGATCGTTTTCTTAAGTGTCAATTTGGAAAGTAGAGATTTCAAGCTGTAAAATGCTTTTTTGATCATCCAGATACGATCATTTTTGACGAAATTACACTCTCTTGAAAGATCGGAAGAGCACACGTCTGAACTC
>NW_012029083.1:6039-12046 GCF_000956235.1 Wasmannia auropunctata | reverse complement strand
CAAAAATTTTGTCCAAAGCTTAGTTTTCAATTTTAACGAGATATAGTTAGCGAATTACGGGCCGCGTATGGAAGGTAGACAGGGGCGGCGCAACTTATTGTCGGACACAGGCAGTACGTGACAATTAGCTGCAGACTGCTACACGTGCGCATACACATGACATTTTAAGGACATGCGATTACATTCTCTCTTGCTCACACACACGCACGCACGCACGCACGCACGCACGCACGCACGCACGCACGCGCACACACACACAATTACCTTGTAAAGATTTGATGACTCTTGTAGCTTCGTGAGAAAGACGGAATTTCCATTTCGATGGACTACGTAAGCTCCAAATAAACGTTTATTTTAATAAACTTTCGTTAGTTTCAATGCAAACTTTATTACTGACTGACACAGATTATTATTTAGTTAATTCTTTATTTTACATAACGTGTCACTTCAACATTTCATATTCGATTCACATATTCAATTCACATTCCTAATAACTTGTCCTAATAACTTTAAATAAATAATGGCTAAAACCTTTCAAAAGTCACTTAAGGCCATGACCTTAATAGTAAATGTTAACGTCAAGGCTATTGAAGGTGATTCCCTAATCGAAATATTTACCTATTACATTTTTATCTTTAAAAATGGGTTTTTCATAGAAGTCGCTGAAAATCCTTTTGATGGCTTTTATTTTAGTTCAAAATAAAGTTTCAATGAAATCGGAGATAGGTCGTTTTTGGAAGTTTATCCAAATTATTCTTTAATATTGTCAATTTTAAAATATGAGAAGTAATAAATATAATAATTAAATTTATTATAAATAGGTGATACGCATGACGGAAAATATGTCAATGATCTTTGAAACAATGGATTTAATGCATGCATCGCCCGCTACAGTATCCCGATGCGGTATGATTTATTTGGAACCAGCTGCCCTTGGATGGCAACCCATTTTTGAATCATGGATTCGAAAATTAAATCCTATGTGGGCAGAAGGTCGCGAGGAGATTATCGTTGAACTGTTTAATTGGTTAATGAATTCTTGTTTAGAATTCATCAGAAAGGAATGCCGGACAACTATAAGTGCTGGACAAATTCATTGCACTGTGTCAACTACAGCAATTTTTCAACTCTTGATAGAAAATGCCGTCGAGGAAAATCCTAAAGCGTTCGAGCATTATTTGCTAGCTTGGTTTCAAGCAGCCATGATTATGTCAATGGTATGGGGTGCAGCCGGTACCTTAGACTACGAATCTCGACGTAAATTTGATACATTTTATCTGAGTATATGGAAAGGCGATCGTCAAGAGTTACCCTTACCTACTAGTATAATGGCAGACCTCATCTCCCTACCAGGCGAAGATCCGATTCACGATCAATATTACAGGTTAGAACTATTAGAAAAAGAATAATATTATAACAAATAAAATATAAAATCTTATATAATTATAATGTACAGTAATATAAAATCTTGAAACATAATTTTTTATTAAATAAAATAAAATAACGATTAAGGCTCAATAAATTAAATTAAAACAATGGACAATCAAGGGTAAATGAGCCAAAGGCAAGTTATTGGTAGCCAAAAACAATTTTATTTAAAATCAGATCCAGACGTTTCGGCTTCTATTAAGCCATATTCATTGGATCAATATACATTTTAGTTAACACATAGAAACGTAGAATTTCATCTTGCTTCACAATTGTATAAAACTTAATAATTAAACCGCGGAGTTTTGGCATATTTCGCTATTATAAAAATTTTGATAAATATTTACGGTGACTTAATTATTTTCTGTCTTGCATCGCATTGAAAGTCTCTTGCAAGAATTTATAGAATTATGCGCTTAATAATATCTGAGATAAATCGCAAAATTTTTTCCTAACTTTGCAGAGTTCCATGACTCAAAATAAAAATTGCACACAAACGCGGTGTGCAGGTTTTGAATCGAAAGATCCTTCACTTTCTCTTATATTTTTTTTTGCTTTCTTTTATTCTCTTTTATTTCTTGCATTTCTTATATTCTCTTATTTTACTTTTTTTTTGTTTCCATTATTATTCTCTATTTCTTATTGCTACGTTTATTTCTTTATTAAACCATCTTGTTATTACTTTTACCCTTGGAGTACGAATTCTTTTGCCTGCTCACCACCGTCCTAAAGTAATTTGCGAGGATCGCACTTGGTTCCCGCCCTGCCCCTCTGTCGTTAGAGCCGGTCGACCCTCACGCGATCGACGACGGGGTCAGAATCGAAGTAGATCTCTACTGCGTGTTGCGTCCGCGGACTTTGTGTCTTGTCGGGCGAATTCGAGTATCGCGAGTGACGTCGCCATAGAGCACGTCTGGCGACCAATTTAGCGTGCGATCGTTGGAAAGGCATAATTACGAGGGCTAACACCTTCTCTCCTGACAATACATTTTTTTCTCGCTTTTGATCCGCGTCCGCGCGAGCGCGAGCTTGCCGAGCGCTTGACAATATACACAAAAATATTATTAGGTACATCAAGATCCGACCAAATAGTTATATATTATTAATTGTATATTTATGTATTAAAATCTATTTTACTTATTGTTTATTTTACATTGTTTGAAAAAGATATCTTTCTCTAACATTTATTGATTATTGCAATAACTATCCTCATGCCTCGATGCTCGAATTAGTAAGACGCCCGTTATTGATTAGGAAGGTCCAGGTTTAAACCTGGAATTATATTTTTGCAATAAATTTTCTATAAATTTTTAAAATGTTTATTAAAATCAATATTATTAAATTTGTTGTCTATAATATGACTCCAACTTTGTGTTTCAAAATCGACAATTAATTGACATATATTTTGCATGAAATAGAAACATTATTTATAAATTCACGCCGTATGTTAGATACCAAGACCTATTTTGATAAGAGAGCAAGCATATACTATTGTTAAAATGATTAAAAAATCTTTTTTTAATTTTTCATCTGCATTGAATCCGGAGGTAACACAGTTGACACGCAGTTCATTGAAGCTAGAATACGTATGTAAAATCACATAGAAATATCAGAAGCGCCAAGATTGAATTACAATGTTAAAATTAGAATAAGATTTTAGAATAAGATTAGAATAAGATAAAATTAGAATTAATTTTCATATTTATTTTTTTTTTCTTGTAGTTTTCGTGCAAAAGGAGCCTGGAAGCGCTTTGCTGATGTTGCAAGAGCGGAACATATTCTAGAAACAGAGAGCATTACTCGTACTATGATTCCTACAAGTGATACAGTCAAGTACCAAAATATTATGTTAACACACATCAAGTATCAACGATGCTTTCTACTTTATGGAGACACCGGTACTGGCAAGAGTCTTTATCTAAAGGATCTGCTAACCAATAGATTAGATGAAAAAGAATATCTACCTAATCTTATTACTTTTACGCCAAATATTACCGCAGCACTGACACAAGAGTTAGTATTAATAAAATTACAGAAGAAACGTAGAAATCAATATGGACCGCCATTTGGAAAGCGTTGCGTTGTTTTTATTGACGAAGTAAATATGCCAACAAAAGAATTGTATGGTGCGCAACCACCAATTGAGTTGTTACGTCAATTCTTTGATCACGGCATGTGGTTTGATCTGCACAAACCAGAAGCAATTGCTATTTCGGACGTTATGTTTATATGCGCCATGGCATTTCCCGGTGGTAGCAGACAAGAGATTTACCATCGGTTTCTACGTCATTTTAATCTATTTACTGTATGTGAGTTTTCACGCGATAACTTGTTCAGGATCTTCACGAATCTAGCATTTATAGGATTGAAGCAGAAAGGTTTCACTGCCGGTGTGATACCAATTGTCAATGATCTAGTGAATGCCACCCTGCACATATTCAAGAATGTAATTCGTCATTTGCGACCAACACTACTCAAGCCTCATTATCTTTTCAATATACGTGACTTTGTACGAGTAATAACTGGTTGCACCTTAGTAAAGAAAGAGACTATGAATAGTAATAAGACCATGTTTGGCAGATTGTGGGTACATGAAGTGCTTCGAGTTTTCGGAGATCGTCTAATTGACGCTTCCGATCAATATTGGTTGTTTCATATGATCAAGGATATAGTAGAAACTATATTGAAAGAACGCTTCGATATGATGTTTGATCATTTACCCAAGCTTCAAGATAAGATTACAGAAAAGAGTTTAGACAGTCTGATATTTTGTAATTTCATGGATATGGAAGCTATATTGGAAGATCGATATTATGAGGAAATTCCATCTATAGAAGAATATCAACAGACAGTTTCTTTATTTTTAGAGGAATATAATGATACACATCGCGACAAGATCGATATCGTGCTATTTCAATATGCGCTTGAACATCTCGCCAGAATTTCTCGTGTATTGGCAATTCCTTGTGGCAACATGCTGATGATTGGTATTGGTGGATCAGGAAGAAGGAGCCTGACAAAACTTTCTGCCACCATAACTGGTTATGATCTTCATCAGTTACAAATTAGCAGTGTGTACGGTATGCAGGAATGGCATGAAGATATTAAAAGTATTCTCAGGTATGATAGTGACTTATTTAGTATAATTATTATATTTTAATAAATTGAAGGAAATAGATTATCAAGAATAATTTAAATATATTGAAGTAATAATGCCCATGAGCCGACACGGTTGTTGTAATAATTTCTATTGTTATAATATTAAGCCACGTACAAACTGCATGCCGTATATATTATTGATCTTAAAACAGAGTTCTTGCATGAGGCCAGAATTCATTGCAACGAATTAAATTAATAATTAATTTCCCTAACAGCACATGATATCCTGTAAATATCCCATTTTCATACTGATTGTATTATGATCATCTGTAACGTACTGAGATCAGTATACTAACAACCATGTCGGCTCATGAGCATTACTTCAATTTATTTGAATTATTCTTCAGAGTTTATTTCCTTCAATTTATTTGAATGTATGCTACTGAAAAGATGCGTGATATTGTTTACACATATATATCGGTTGTTGCGAGGAGTATTATCACATTCCTCGGTAGTAGAATGATTAGGACGTCCGGCAAACAGCTGATCCGGGTTCAATTCCAAGCTAAGGTGATATTTTTAGTATCAAAATCGCTATAGATATCTAACAAATTAATGACGATATTTGAAATCTGTTGGCGTAGTAATCGTTAATTAAGACTTAAAAATGGACTGAATTATTGCAATTGTTTAAAATCTATTATTTAACAATTGGATATTGTTGACCATCTGTTTGGTAATTGTTATTTAATGATAATTTTATAAATTTAAAAATTTACCAAAAAGCAGTAAGATTCCTAATAAAAATTTTTTTGAAAAAAAGAAAAAATGTTACGCCAAGTATATAAAAAAATATTGTACGTTAAATCTTTTCTACACTAAAAATATTTGTTAACAAATAAAAGTTGTGTAAAAAAAAACAAATATGATGTCATACAAATTGTCAAGTATTTGGTTATACATAGAGACAAAAATGTTTTATTCCAAACCATAAATATTTTTTTTAATAAACCATTTAAACCATTCAAAAGTATATGCAGCAAAAACTTAATATTGTCTTTCCAAATAATTTTAAGTTTCATAAAACTTAAAGTAAATTTCGTATCCGAGTTCCACGCTCTCGCTCCTCAAGTCTCCTCGAACCGCGCAACTGACACACGGCGAGAAGACAGAAGCAAGAACAGAAAATAATAAAACTTTTTTAAATTTAGATCTTCATAAGTTCTTAATAATTTCCATCGGCGAGATACTATTAAAGACTGACACCCTTACAGGAGTTAATGTGGCTGTTAGTGATTGCTAAAATACCGCAAAATTACATTCTTTTTACAACTGTTTTACTATCTCTCTGGATAATCAAACACGGATGGTAACGATAAAAATGCAGTTTTAAATAAAATTAACTATTAGCAAGATATAATACAGATGAAATACAATGTACATGTCTAAAAAAAACATTGATTTAATAATAAATCATAAA
>NW_012029083.1:0-6019 GCF_000956235.1 Wasmannia auropunctata | reverse complement strand
ATAATATTAATTTTATGATTTATTATTAAATCAATGTTTTTTTTAGACGTGTACATTGTGTTTCATCTGTATTATATCTTGCTAATAGTTAATTTTATTTAAAACTGCATTTTTATAGTTACCATCCGTGTTTGATTATCTAGAGAGATGGTAAAACAGTTGAAAAAAGAATGTAATTTTGCGGTAATATATATAATATTATAGCATTATAAGTATTCATACTTATTTATAAAGCATTTATATAATGAAAATAATGATTTTAATAATGTATTATTTAAATATATCCCAAAATTTTTGTCAAAATTTGATAACATCGACGTTCTGCAATTACCTCCAGGTCCTCCGGGTCCTTCGACTGGCACGAAAATTTGCCCAGGGCGACGATCTTTATCAGTATCTCGTCGGTGTAATGTCTAATGCTACCAAGTTGTGAAAACATTTGCTTGATTCAAAAATTCTGTAATATGTACGTACAAAATAGATTTTACAAAAAAACAACATTGAATTTCTAGAATTAAACATATTTTCAGACATTGATATAAAAGGCCTTTACAAAAATTTGTGCGTATGTGTGTATACAATATTAATGTAATGATCGACATGTTAATGTTTCATAAATTGTACGTATAAGTCACTTTTAATAAAACGGACAATTCTATCAGAGTTCAGTCTTCAGTTTAGTATCCTCAAATTTAAAAAACACAAAGCGATCAGTTGAAGTTGGAGTTGAGGAAGTATTAGGGTCAAACATGATCGGTAACAAATTGCAGGGTTATCAATATAAGAGATCATTATTTTAAGTTTACTAAAAGTTATTTAATTATAAGGTCAATTATAACTTTAAATATCTTATTACTTTGTTCAATTGTGTATAATAACATCTTAATTTATTTTATTTATTACTATTACTTATTTCAATTATTTTTTTGTATAGAAATTCTGGCGGAATCGGAAAAAACCTTGTATTTCTCTTAAGTGAAGAGGACATTCGAGACGAGGCTTTTTTAAATGATATCAGTAGCTTACTCAATGATGGAGAAGTCCCAAATCTTTTCACGATTGAAGAACGACAAGAAATTATCGAAATGACACGATTGGCTGCTCAACGTGGAGATAGAAGTCTT
This sequence comes from Wasmannia auropunctata, assembly GCF_000956235.1. Classification (NCBI taxonomy): domain Eukaryota; kingdom Metazoa; phylum Arthropoda; class Insecta; order Hymenoptera; family Formicidae; genus Wasmannia; species Wasmannia auropunctata. The sequence goes on along the minus strand of NW_012029083.1, from coordinate 4,895 downwards.
GATATTTCTGTGTTGACTGTGCTGACATATTTCGTTAACCAGTGTCGTGAGAAACTTCACATAATGATAGGTCTAAATCCAATTGGCAAAAACTTTAGGAACCGTTTACGAATGCATCCAAGCCTGGTGAATTGCTGCACCATTGATTGGTTCAGCGAATGGCCAGAAAATGCACTCGAACAGGTAGCACGGTTATAACTTATTTTAAATCACTATACAGGATTCCCAAAAAATTCGTATGTCCTTTCACTGCAGATTCTGGGGAGCATTCCAAGACGAAAACTCTTATATGAAAATAACAAGGCTATAATACTTTTCAAATTACCTATAAACGAATTAAGTTATCCAATTGTGGCGTCTAAAATTCGCGCACTCAGGCATGGTACATCGCGCGCGCGATGCGAAGTGCCCTTTTCCATTTACTCACTTTTTAAATATTGACATAATTGATGCGCTTATTGCAAAAGTGTCTAATTGCCGAAATTGAGTTTCTTATTTTAAAGCATTAATGGTTTTATAAGTTAATAACGCTTTAAGTTTGAAAACCGAATTTTGGCAGTTAGGTTACGTTTGCGGTAAGCGTCTCAATTTTTCATACAATGGCAAAAAAATCGTTTTTAAGCTTCGTCTCATTTATTTGTAATTTTCAGTATAATATTACAGAATATCAATGAATAAAAATAAGATAAAAGAAATGGTATTAATTTTATGAATTAGGTCGAAAAAAATTTTCGAAATTCATAGAATTAGGCGTACCATTCTTTTCGAAATAAGATATTTTTCTATTTTTAAATATTGGATAAAGAAATAGAGAGCTAAATGTGCAAATTTTAAATGTCTCATATTCGTTTATGTTTTAAAAATAAATTTGATAAAAATAATCAGATATAATGCACAACTTATTACATATTACAATTAATACATATACACAGTTATATCTTTTGTCCATTTTAACACCTATTATTATCTATTTTTATTGATTTCTATTGCTTATTTTTATTGATTTCTAACATATCCCATACCGCGTGGCTCACCGATGACAAGTAATGAAACTGGCGCGACATGAAAATGTGTTAATAAAAGTTAATAAGCGTAAGAAATAATAACAAAATAAATACATTATTTATTTAACTTTATCAAAACCGGTTGTTAAACTAACAGCGTTTTCTATTGGGAAAACTAGTGCAGTACATTAGCGTTGTGTAATGTTTCGATGAAAATTGCACTGATGCAATAATGATGCAGGTTTTGTGAAACATCATGTTTATTATTAAATATGTGATTTTAACAGTGAAACAATACAATTGCACTCAGTGTACGCCAATTTTGCGTTATTTAAATGATTAACAGTTTGTTTTATTTTTTACATTTATTTATTTATTTTTTATTATTTAAGGCTCACGATTTTAAATGTCTAAGAACTTTAATGTAAAAACAAGAAGTATCTTTATCATTTTAAAAAAGTTTTGCAACTTATTATTTTAAGACTCAAGTTTTGAAATAATAAGTTGTGAAGAATAACTTTAATTGTAAGAATAACTTTTATAATTTGAAAGTATTAGTCTAGATATTTTAATACAACAGTTTTCGTCTTGGAATGCTCCCTAGAATCTGTCAGTGAAAGGATATAAATAGTTTGTTGTTGCGTTTTTTTCGCTCGCATGCGCAGAATGTTGGAAAGAGACGGAAATGGTACAAAAATATTACAAAATATATATAAGGTGCCATTTTAATGCCCATTTTAATCGATCACCTCAAATATCTCTTGAACAGTGCATTTTAGGGAAAAATGTTTCAGACAAAAGTTTTGGGACTTCAAGGGAGACATAAGAGGATAACATTGGTTTGACCCTGAGTAACGTCGTCAAGGTCAGGACAAGGTCACTTGGAATTTTTTAATTGGAACCCCCCATTTTCACTACATATTCTTGTAGCACATCTCGAGAACTTTCCAAAACACATAGATAAAATATTTTTTGATTAAATAAATCTTGAGTTATGAAGCTTGAAAATTGCAGTACCATCGGCATTAACATTATCCAAGGTATCCGAACACTGGCTAAAACTTTTGAATGTTGTTCATGACCTAGACAATACATGTCAAGATCAAGGTCATTAAAGGTTATTACTTTTATTTTCAATTTTAAAAATTATATTTATTTTTTAAAAAAAGAGAAACAATTTCCAATGGTCATGACCTTTATATGTTTTATTAATGTCATGACCATTGGAAATTGTTTCTCTTTTTTTAAAAAATAAATATAATTTCCAAAATTGAAAATAAAAACAATAACCTTTAATGGCCTTGATCTTGACATATGTTGTCTAGGTCATGATCCTGAACAACATTCAATAGTTTAAGCCAGTGTTTGGACACCTTGGATAATGCTAATACCGATGGTACTGCAATTTTCAAGCTTCATAATTCAAGATTTATTTAATCAAAAAATATTTTATCTATGTATTTTGGAAAGCTCTCGAGATGTGCTACAAGAATATGTAATGAAAATGGGAGGTTCCAATTAAAAAATTCCAAGCGACCTTGTCCTGACCTTGACGACGTTACTCAGGGTCAAACCAATGTTCTTATGCCCCCCTCAAAGTCCCAAAACTTTTGTCTGAAACATTTTTCCCTAAAATACACTGTTCAAGAGATATTTGAGGTGATCGATGGGAAAATGGGCACCCTATATATATTGTGTAATATTTTTGTACCATTTCCGCCTCTTTCCAACATCCTGCACATGCAAACCAAAAAGAAACGCAAAAACAAACATTAAGGGAAACAAACGCGCGTCTGAGCGGGGTCCAACGGGTGCGAGAATGAAAGGGAGAACGAAAACAGAGTCTACGCGTGGGAGAGGAAAAGAGAAATGCGTGCTTGAACAGGGTCCAACGTGGGTAAAACGCATGGGAGAAAGAGAGAAGGCATAAGGTGAGAAGCACGTGAAAGGGAGAGAGAAGACGTATGGCGAAAAGCGCATGGTGAAAGAGAGACAGAAAATGTCTTAAAAGATTTAGCAATAAAAATTTAATTACCGTTTAATTATATAATAAAATAATATTTAATCAATAACATTTAATTATACAATTAATTAAAAGTAAAAAATTAATTAATCCCCTCCTCTGTGACGTTATCCTCTCTCCTGTGACATCATCCCTCCCTTCAGCTCTCCCTCCTCGCAGGACCCCCTCCTGCCCCGCAACCCCCTCGCCCCCATTTGGTCTAGAACCGGCCTATATACTCTACTGATATATGACTTTTTTAGGACATCCTATATATACAGGATGTCCGCTACTCAATGGTAAAGCGCTTGTGGATAGGTAGAGTGGGCTAAACTGAATCGAAAAGTCCTCTATCATTTTGTAATCTTCACAATATTTATATATCGAGATACTAAGCATTTAAAAAAAATTTACGCCAAATATAGAAATAATTATCGTACATTACGTCTTTCCTAAATAATTGGTCATTTTAGTCACTTTAAGCCTGTTTTATGTATTATATCTTAAAATTATTTAGAATGGCAATGGCATTAAACTTTTGCTGCATATTTATTTGGATGGTTTAAACAGTTTATTAAAAAATTATTTTTGGAATAAATATTTTTGTCTTTATGTCTAATCAAATACTTAATCTCATATTTGTTTTTGGACAACTTTTATTTGTTAAAATAATATTTTTGATTTAGAAAAGATGTAATGTACAATACTTTTTTTATATATTTGGCGCAATTTTTTTAAAATGATTAATATCTCGATAACTATTGCGAAAATCGCAAAATGAGTAGGGGACTTTTGATTCAATTTAGCCCACTCTACCCACCCACGAGCGCTTTACCATTGAGTAGCAGACGTCTTGTATATACCTGATAATATACATATATCAACATTCAACTGCGATAATTATTTAAACTTCTAATATTACATTGATAAAAAGGTGGCACAACGCATCATTGCCGATGTTGAACTTACTGAAAACATCAAACTTGAGTCGATAACTGCCTGTAAGTTTTTCCATGTTTGTACCAAAGATTCGAGCGAAAAATTTTACGAGCTTACAAGTAGGAAGATTTATGTCACAGCTGCCTCGTTTCTCGACCTTGTACGGATATTTTCTGACTTGATAACAGAGAAGAGACAAGAACTTACTCTTAATAGGTAAGAATTAAATAAGAAATGCTACAATTGTAACAATTATTTAATTAGTGTGGGGAAAATATGACAGAAAGGAGTCAGGATTCAACCAATTAAACAATTGTAGGTGGGTATATTAAAATAATCAACCGTTCTTTGTGGAAAAGTCACAATCAAATATATTTTTGAACAATCTCACTGTTTATAAGTTCGTTCACCAAAATTAAGTCGGTTGTCAAAATACGTGTTAACCGACTAGCTGATCTGTCTCGACTGTTTGCTAAATAGCATAAAGACAAATATTTAAATTATGCGCGATGGATTAAATAGGGTACTCTTCCGTCAGGTATATGTTACTTACGGCTAACTATGTGCTAGTATGTGGCGTAAACAATCAAGCTGATTATATTTAAAAAAATCTGACTATATTAAAAATTATCTTTTTCTTATATTGTATTGGGTAGTAGTTGAGTGATCTAAAAGATTTTAACGGGTAATTTCTCACACTAATTCAAAATAAAAACTTACAAGGGACATATCATAACTGTCCGGCACCGATTTAATTCTCCTTAAAATATGTTTTTAAACACAATATATTTATAATATTAAGATTTGATAAAGAAAACTTACAAATGTTAAAAAAAATTTTAGAAAACAAATTGTTATTTAAAAGGCTTTGTACGAAACTTGGGTAAAATGTTGATACGCTTTAGATTTCTTTTTATTAAAAATGGGAGACGATGAAGACACCGTTTCAC
>NW_012029082.1:0-1175 GCF_000956235.1 Wasmannia auropunctata | reverse complement strand
CATGATATATATACAGAATGTTCTATATATAACTAATGATACAACCGGGAGTAATTTCGGGAAAGGGAATAATTCTAAATGACAAAATAAGTCGAAAACATACAATAACATTTTTTTATATGAGGTTTTGTTTTCGGGAAAATCGACTTTAAATAAATATTCATCAGGTACATGTGTACGACTTAATGGACCTCGCTATAGAACTATCTCTGCTCGCGTTTATTGTGTTGGATAAGAATACACAAAACAAGATATTCATGTACAATGAATTTATAACTTTATACATTGTTGAAAAAATATTGCCTAAAAACAACGCCTCATATGAAAAAATTTTGTTATACCTTTTTGACTTATTTTTTTAAGTAAAATCACTTTCTTCTCGGTTATACCACCAATTATGAAACATTCTGTATATTTATTTAACTACAAAGTATTTTGCTATGTATGTAACGTTTTCTTGTTTAAAAAACCTACTGCGATTGGAGAATAAAGAAGATATATAGCAATATGTCCCGAGGCAATATATATTTTAAGTTAAAAATATATTTTATGATATAAATTTATAGAATAATTTTTGTTGATTTTTATTATTTAAAATTGATAATTTTGTGTACAGTTTAGGAAAGCAGAAGAATCAATTTTAAATAATAAAAATCAACAATAATTATTTTATAAATTTATATTTTTCCAACAATTTAAAAATTAATTTTACACATTTATTTTATTCAATTTTTTAAAAATATTAAATGTACAGTTCGTGCCATTAATGCCTAGGGTCCACGTTTCGTTCTTAATTATTTTTACGTCCATGACTGAGCTGCGTCAGTAAAGTGCATCAGTATAGTGCAAATGTGTTTTGACAGCCAACCGATGTAACCTCAGTTTTGAATCGCATGTTTTGATCGGAGTGCTATATAACCTTGCAAAAAGGTTAAATCTACAATCCACCGGTCGGTGGGTGGAGTAAAATAAAAAAAAAAGTTTTGATCGATTAAATTTTTGAAATATTCCAAAGCTTAATTGAGAGGAAACGGATTAAAGTTTTTAATATATCAGATAAGTTGTAGTTTTGGAAAAGTAAAATTGCTATTATTAGCTAATAAGAAAATAAGAAAATATACTTTGTGAGCTGTTTTTCTTTACAGTAATAATAAATAAGCGAAAGGATAGTCAAG
>NW_012029081.1:0-1924 GCF_000956235.1 Wasmannia auropunctata | reverse complement strand
CTGAGAACGAAAAAAATTTAAGAAATTTAGATCTCCGTTACCTTTTCTTAGTCCAACATGGCGTCTAGAGCTGTCAACATGTGCCAATATTTGCTTTGTACAAAAATTTGGCAGTTTTGTTGGTACAAAATAATACCAGCCGGAACTACGAATTACATGTGCACAATGTCGAGTTCATAAAATTAGGCTTACAATTAGATATCTAATAAAAAAGATATATGTTCTTGAAAATTTGTTACAATGTGTGCGTGCGATATCGATATGGTAATAAACATGAACATATCACTACACACTATTACATCAATATCGCACGCATACACACTCACAAATGGTCGGTAAAACAGCGACATTTTGAGGGGCTGTCTTCAATACGTCGTATGTCAAATCGTAAGCCGTAAATCGTAAGAATTGACCAATCACAGTTGAAGTACAGAGAATGTAAGAAAAATATTTGACTACAATTGGTCGATTCTTAGTTAGTATGATATGAGTAGTGACTAACGGCTTATTGTAAAAAGCCCCTTAGAGTCAAGATTGTACATACCACCGACGAGATACTCTTAAAGACCGACAGCCCTGGACAAATTTTCGTGCCAACAAATGCGCCCGGTGGGCCCGGAGGTAATTGCAGAGTGTCGATGTTATCAACTTTTTACATAAATTTGGGATTTATTTGAATAATACATTATTAAGATCATAATTTTTATTATATAAATGCTTTATAAATAAGTACGAATACTCATAATGCTATAATATCAAATATATTGCTGCAAAATTACATTTTTTTTCAACTGTTTTACCATCTCTCTGGATAATCAAACAACGTGTGGTAACTATAAAAATGCAGTTTTAAATAAAATTAGCTATTAGCAAGATATAATACATATGAATTACAATGTACATGTCTAAAAAAACATTGATCTATTAATAAATCATAAAATTAATATATTATATTATTATTATATTATTGACTAATTGCTTAAATTTTAGCAATGACTAAACATGCTACGCTAAGTCCCGTAAGGGTGTCGGTCTTTGAGAGTATCTCGTCGGTCTACATACTTAAGATTTATCTTAGAGAGAAGCATGAGATCGGCCATCCCAGCGTTTTTCGCAACACCGGTAAAAGTTTTGACCTCCACGTACACTAGCGCCAATTGCTTCCACTTTAGAGATGGAACTACGTACACAGCCATTGTCATTGGCTGTGTATACAGAGCGGACCATTTTAATCCATCCAGTCGAATATCTCGAAAATCAAGCCCGGGAGAGAAAAATTTTTCAGACAAAAGTTTTCAAACTTCGAGGGGAACATAAGATGATAACATTAGTTTGACCCTGAGTGTCAAGGTCAGGACAAGGTCACTTTGAATTTTTTAAATGGAACTCCCAATTTTTTATTACATGTTCTTATAGCACGCCTCGAGAACTTTCCAAAACACATAAAATATTTTTTTATGAAATAAATGAAGCTTGAGTTATGAAGCTTGAAAGTTGGAGTACTGTCGGCATTAGCATCATCCAAGGTGTCCAAACACTAGCTAAAGATGGCCAAGGTCGATGGCCTTTTTATCAATGTCGTAATCCTGAACAACATTCAAAAGGTTTTAACTAGTGTTTGGACACCTTGGATGATGTTAATGCCGACAGTACTCCAACCTTCAAGCTTCATAACTCAAGATTTATTTCATAAAAAATATTTTATTTATGTGTTTTGGAAAGTTCTCGAGGCATGCTATAAGAACATGTAATGAAAAATTGGGGGTTCCATTTAAAAAATTCAAAGTGACCTTGTCCTGACCTTGACGACGCCACTCAGGGTCAAACCAATGTTATCATCTTATGTCCCCCTCGAAACCCTACAACTTTTGTCTGAAACATTTTTTCCTAGTGTGCTTATTTTTCGAGATATTTGAAAGTTTCA
>NW_012029080.1:0-1888 GCF_000956235.1 Wasmannia auropunctata | reverse complement strand
TACTCCAACCTTCAAGCTTCATAACTCAAGATTTATTTCATTAAAAAAATATTTTATTTATGTGTTTTGGAAAAGTTCTCGAGGCATGCTATAAGAACATGTAATGAAAAATTGGGGGTTCCATTTAAAAAATTCAAAGTGACCTTGTCCTGACCTTGACGACGCCACTCAGGGTCAAACCAATGTTATCATCTTATGTCCCCCTCGAAACCCTACAACTTTTGTCTGAAACATTTTTTCCTAGTGTGCTTATTTTTCGAGATATTTGAAAGTTTCAGGTTAAAAAAATCACCCTGTATGTAATTATATCGATATTAATAAAAGAAGCAATAAGTTAGCTTTTGTTTTTAGGACTTTGCCGTACCGGAGCGCGCCAACTTTAAACGATCTGATTAGTTAACTTTAAACACTTATAATTCAAAAACTGTTATAGCCTCAAAATTTTGGTAATGGAACTTTTGTCTTAAAATGATCTCAGGAATCTATCCTTAAACATTAATACGGTTTTTACGGGACACCCTGTATATGTATAACTAACATTTACTTCAATTCATATTTCCTTACAAAAGTAACTTTCTATACTCCATAATTCTGAAACCGTTCGAAACTGAGATCGGACATACGTTTATTAGATAATTTCGAACTTGCTTTCATGTGCTAGAGCCGCTGCACCAGTTTTGGAACTCAGTTCAGAGATACCCTGTATAATTTATCATTAAATTATATTAAACGTAATGCACAACAATTTCGGTAATATATCATAAGTAATGAAGAATTAAATACTCTCTGTAAATCGTATATTTACAAAGCGAAATTATTATTACGTATATTATATACATATATAATTAATATTGGACATATGCATGTTGAAACTCTTGCAATTCATGAATAAATATATCAATTTACCAGCTTTTATTAATTATAAAAAAGTTTTTATGATTAATCGAAGCCAAACACCGATCGCAGCGACTGGATCACGTGTTACGTGATCCAGAGATCTTTAGAGACGATATCGGAAATGCGAGTTGTGAGCAAATCTATATTGCGATACGCGATATGTCGATGATTGTGAATTAGCCGTTTACATTCGCCCGACATACGTTCGATCGAGATGAACGAGGGAAATGGATACTGGAAAAAGGAAACCTGTCGCATCCCGGAATTGCGGCGAGAGAGAGAGAGAGAGAGAGGGGGGGGGAGAGAGCTCCTCCTAATGAAGCAATTAACTTGTCCGTTAAAAGCAGCTCTCACACTAGACGATCCACGGGATTGTGGTATATCAATTAATTCACATTATCGGCTCGACCGTCATCGTATATATACGCGACGCTTTCTAACGCGACGCTGAGAACAGAGCGATTTCAGGAATAAATCTCTGGCTTTACTCCCGAAATCCACTATCGGCGAGCTTGGCAGCTTATCGGAAAGTGAATAATTCTTGAATTATAGATCACACGTAAATTGTGATCGTTCTCACGAGCGATTCGGAAGAGACCCTAAAAAAATTTTACAGTGAACGGATTTTTCCTTATCGGATAGGATAACTCCGGTATATACGACGCATCTATTAAAAACTTAATTTTTTAGGTATTATTAATTATGTTAAAGGTAAACGAACTATACCAGTAAAAATTGTAGACTGTCTACTACTATGAAAAAAATATTAAGAATCCAAAATATTTATTGTTTATACATTAAAAAAAAGATTTCTTTAAATCCTTGCATTTTTGCACCTATTAAAATCTTAATTTATCAAGTATTTTTTTTTAGATTGTCTACTACTATGAAAAAATATTAGGAATCCAAAATATTTATTGTTTATACATTAAAAAAAAGATTTCTTTAAATTCTTGCATTTTTGCACCTATTAAAATCTTAATTTATCAAG
>NW_012029079.1:0-816 GCF_000956235.1 Wasmannia auropunctata | reverse complement strand
GGCTCCTTAACCTCTTGATCTCTTGGAGGAGACGGTGAGAGGTCGATCGGAATGAGCCTCCACTGTATTCCTCCTTGAGTAGACTCCAGGATGAATGGGTACAGTTTTTATCGCCTGAGTGCAAGTGGCTTGCATCGGCTCGTTTCGAGAGTATATTTATACTCAGGCTGAACGTTTTCTAAATTTGAGAAAACCTTCCATCTATCGGCGTTGATTTAATTAATTAATTGTGAGTTTTATTTAGTATTCCATGAAAAACAATTGCCGATTAACTTTGAATTTATCTTGTACTGCAGTAGTAATGAAGCTTGACACGTTTCGTAATGACGTGTCGGAACGCGCCAAAATGTGGAGTCGAACAGACCGCCACAATACACTTTCCATTGTACATGTTCGACTATTACGCCAGCAAAATTAATTTTAAACCTAGCGAATACTTTAAAGTTGTTCTGGACAGCGGCTTCATCTTTTATTTGGAAAAGGCCAGTTTGTGAGTATTATGAGCTTAAGAGAAAACTACAATTTAAAGACATAATTAATTTCAAACTTGAGATTTCACAAAGGATGTTTGATTAGGTTTGTTCATTACAATCTTATCTTGATATTGATAAGTAGAATCATATACAGGATGTTTATTATTAAATTATAGAATTCAAGAATAGATTTAACTGTAAAGGATGATAAAAAAAGTTCTTACAAACATATTAATTCGATTTTGTTTTTAAGATAAATATATGATGTGTTTATAGTATATATGTGTGTATAATCATTAAATAAATCAATGCATATACAACAAAAAAGGGAAATCGTTAAATA
>NW_012029078.1:0-479 GCF_000956235.1 Wasmannia auropunctata | reverse complement strand
CTCAACAAAAAGCAAATTAAAGGTAAAGATTTACTCTTTCAAAAGTAGTAAATTGCATTTGTATGCAATTTTTAATTTTGCGTCAGAGAACTTCTCAAAGTTCGTGAAAATTTTGAGATTCGTCGGATCTCCTTTTCTATCCGTGTAATTCCAAAAAGATTAGTAGGATCGTTTTCTAGTGTCGATTTGAGCAAGCGTTGTCGCGTACGTCCTGTGTGCAGGAGCTATTACATTAAAAGGAAGAGCAGAATACAGGAAAACAGAACTAATTAGAACTGATCGATTCATTATATGTATAGTCGGTTCTTATATTTAAGATCGTTTTAAGTACAATTTTAAAATATCATAAGCCAATAATCACAGAGCTGTATTAATATCTTAAGACATATTTAAGACGGAAATATACAAGGTGTTCCATTTTAAGATCCATTAAGATTTATTAAAAATTATGTGATATATATGTATACGGAAAAATGTTT
>NW_012029077.1:0-851 GCF_000956235.1 Wasmannia auropunctata | reverse complement strand
GTGCGTGCGTGCGTGCGTGCGTGCGTGCGTGCGTGCGTGCGTGCGTGCGTGCGAAAAAGAGTGAGAGAGAAAATGTTAACGCATGTTTATGCGCGCGTGTAGTCAGCTGATCGTCGCGAGGGTTTCGCGTGCCACCTGCCGTCGGACAGTAAGTTGCGCCGCCCCTGTCTACCTTCCGTACGCGGCCCGTAATTCGTTAACTATTTCTCTTTATAACTTGAAAACTAAGCTCCGCACAAATTTTTGCCAAAGGAAAAATCGTCTAAGAATGTGGTCAGAAATACGTATGTTTAAGGACAATATACTTATTCTGAATCACTCTGTATAATATTAATTTTAAGCAATTATTTCAAAAATTCAACTCTTTTTTTTTTATTATTTAAAAAATATTTTTTTTATTAGAATTCTATAAAATAATGGAATATTATTTTTATTTCGAATGTATTTATAACATTCTATAGAACAGTTTATAATAAATTATAATTGTTACGAATAAAGGACAGTCATTACATGTGGCAGCATCTGCATCTGCATCAATGTCCATGTTTCTATAATCGTTACAAAATTGACTTTTAATAAAAAAGGAAAAAAGGGTGTCAAGGGCGCACCTTGAAAAAAACATGCATCTAACTTAAATATAATTTTTTTTTAAATAAAACCTAAATGGTATCCCTCTTTGTTCTTTGATGTTAACTAACTTTACTTCAGTGATATGTATATTACTATTACCTGTATAAATGACTTGATATCAGTAAATGGCGTCAAGTTAAATAAAAATTATGTATGGTGTCTTATTATTCAATTACTATTACTTGTATAAAAGATTTGATATCAGTAAATGGCGTCAAGTA
>NW_012029076.1:0-540 GCF_000956235.1 Wasmannia auropunctata | reverse complement strand
AGTCAGTCGTTCCGAGGCTGATGTCTCTCTCCCTCTCGCTGCTTGGTGTAGACGATTCACCATTGCCGCCGATCCGTACCTACGGTTACGCTCACGAGGAGAGAAAAAGTTACATAACGCGCGCGGTAATGATATCAAAAACGCAATGCGCGCGGATACGCTCGCCTCCCTAAATCGGGGAGGACGCAGGATCCGAAACCGCGCTTCTTCGGTCGGGTGTTGCGACCCTTGTGACGGACGATCAAAAAAATGTCCCGTCACACTACATTTTAAATAAATAATTTTGGCATTTTGATATTTTTTTCAAAAAAATTTAAGGTAAACAAGCTAGGCTACTTGACAGTTATAAAAAGGGACTTTATTTGTCAAGATATAAAAATTAATTATGGTTCTCGAGAAAAAAAGCAATTATATATTGATCTACAAATGTTTATTTTTACAAATTATAATTTAATATGAACATATATCGTTATAATATTATATAATTATTTATAGGATGAAAGTATGGAAATACATCGAGATAATACTCGATAATACGCA
>NW_012029075.1:6868-10340 GCF_000956235.1 Wasmannia auropunctata | reverse complement strand
TCTTTTCGGTATCTATTATTTTTAGTATATTGTAGACTCATCTATTTAATAAAGCGAAGATTTAATAAATATTTAATTTAATATACTTTCTACCTTGCGTAGGGGTCTGTCTAAACTTTTCGGTATTTTCTTTATTTTTTTTTATATATTTAAACAAATAATACGTTTTCTTAAATGATTACTCTAAACAGACATATCTTCGTGTCCAATTGAGCAGTGGGCATTTGCACGGTGTCCAAGTGAACGGTGAGCGTTTTCGCGGTGTCCAAGTAAACGGTGGGCATTTTCGCGGTGTCCAAATACACAGTGAGCGTTTTCGCGGTGTCCAAGTGAACAGTGGGCATTTGCGCGGTGTCTAAGGGAACGGTGAGCATTTGCACGGTGTCCAAGTGAACGGTGGGCGTTTGCGCGGTGTCCAAGTGCATAGTGGACATTTGCGCGGTGTCCAAGTGAACGGTGGGCATGTGCACCGTATCTAACAGGCTGTGTCTATTTGAGACGTGTCCATTTGCATCGTGTCCATTTAAACTGTGTCCAAATGAATGCCACTTCCCCAAAACGCATTTCTAGCTTCTATTTTAATTCCGCATAATCTAAACCCTCTATGTCCTGCACACATTTCAAAATCGAACACGCCTTTCCCTTCAAACAAGACACCAAAGCCAACATTTTCACGTCTTTCCCCCAACCATTCGCTCAAGCAATAAGATCGAGATGAAAAAGAAATTCTCGCAACGGAACGCTCCCGTCATAAGTATCCGGTTTTAATTTCAAACCCATCCCTTTAAAAGATCTCCCTTGCGCATCTCCCGAATTATTTTCGTCTGCGAAATGTGCACTCGTTCATTCTCCGCACACTCTTTTATTCTCCGTTCGAGAAAGAATTATTGAAAAGACTTATCTGTGCTCTCAATCATTCAAGCCGACGTCATGTTTCGTCTCCCTGCGCGCCTGCTCCTCTCGCAGCTGACGGATCTCGCGCATCACTGATAGCAACGTCGCCTCTCCCTCTATTGGTGTTTCCGGAGAAGCGTTCCTTACTCTTTTTCTGGTGGTTGCCATCGCTGTTGTTTACTTGATCTGTTCATCCGTTTTATCTGCTCGTCTGCTTGATCCGTTCGTCCAAGCGATCCCGAACGAGTCCTCAAAATATTACGCTCGCGCTCACTGCTGCACTCGCACCCGCGGCGAAGACGATGACACTCGCGAGCTAGCGCGGAAAAGAATAACCCACTTGTTTACAAAAGAATTACAACGGTTTATTGAATACTCTTAATACACCAGAGCATACGTCAATCTCAGAGCCAAACAACAACGTTGCTAAGGAAGCAACTCTCTCTTGTCCGCTTTCGCGATTTCAGTCGGTGCAACTCAAACTCGGCCGACACCGCGAAGCACGGGCGCAACAATATGTTAGAATTGGTAGAAATTAAGAGATGGTGTTAGAGATAATTTCTATCAATCGATATAACTAGGAAATCGATATTAGTTCATCTTAGATCCAGTTCGAGGCGCACGGCGCAAAGTGAGATCACTCAGGACAAAGAGAAAACCAATACCGTTTATCACACGCAACGTTTATTCAGTAAAGTTCTCGATAATAAGTTTTCTATTAAAACGAGCAATTTTACGTTGTTAAGACGTAAGTCTGTACATATAATATCTACTGTGTTCAATAAATATCATATATCCAGACTTGTTCGTTCCTTTGTACACAGTACCACACCAAAGCCTATAACCGCAAGTAAAGTTACAGTTGTTAATCTGGCAACAGGAGGATGTTTCCTCGTAGTCCATACCTTCTTGCTGCCTGAATGAATCCTTTGGCTACAAGCCGAGCTTTATATTTTTCCACTTGTCCAGAGTGATTAGTTTTTATTCGAAAAACCCACTTACTATCAAGAATTTTAGCATCTTTTGGCCTCTTCACTAACATCCACGTGTTGTTTTTCTGCAATAATTTTATTTTTTCGTTGACAGCTTTTTTCCAGTAAATATATAGTCCGATCTCAATTTCGCTGCTTCAAAACTATCTGGAACCTTTTCCATGAATGATACAGCATTAAGTGCTTGATGATTTGTGGAATTTAGTTCATAGTCTTGGAGATGTAATGGCATTTTTTTTCCGTGTACTTTTCCTTATACATTGTTCTTCCCGCTTTTTAGTATTATTATTCTTTTTGTTAACAATCGCTTTAATGTGTTTATCTTCCATTATTTCCTCATTTGAACTGTGAGATTTGTCGTTTTCTGCTTCCATTTCTTCATTTCTTCGATTTCATCTTTATCTTCTATTAAAGTAAATATTTGTTTTCGTATCGTTATGTGCTCGACATTCTTATTATCATCGAAAATTACATTTTTTGCTACAGATATTTTTCTGCATTCTGGATTCCACAATCTGTATCCATTGTGTGTGTGTGTGTGTGCGTGTGTGTGTGTGTGTGCGTGTGCGTGTGCGTGTGCGTGTGCGTGTGCGTGTGCGTGTGCGTGTGAGTGTGCGTGTGCGTGTATCCAACCATAGTTTCGCTCTTTGGGTCAAGTTACTTTTTACCTTTTTTTTGATATATGACTGTACGCAAGAGATTCAAATATTCTTCAATTTTGTAAATTTGGTTTTTTGCCGTACATTTCAAAAGGAGTGACGTCTTTGCTTAGGGATAATGTAGGACTTCGGTCTGTAATGTAAGCGACGCAAAGTACTGCCTCTCCAAATATCCTTTGAGTATTTTCTTTGAAGAACGACTGCTCGTGCCTTTTCCATTTAGCGTTCTATTTAGTCTTTCAGCAGCTTCGTTTAGCTCACAAGGAACGTTCGGGAACCCGAACATTCAGAAAAATCTGAAACTTTGGGTAAAAGTAGAGCAGTTCATCCATAGTACGAAATTATTTTTTGTTGTTACTGTATTCCGTTTTGAAGGGATAAAATCACCCCATGAAAAAAAATCAGTTTCTTTCTTTCGATGTGAATATCGTTGAAACTATGAGAGATAGAAAAAAATATTCTAGATCAAAGTTGAATGGCTTGAAGTGTAATTTATAATGGTAAAAAAAAATTTTTTTTTAATATTTTCCCCGCCACTTCACTTTTTTTTTAATTTAAAAAATTTTTTTATAACCAAATTAAAAGTTATTTTAATACGAATTCAACCATGTATGATAAAGTTATTTTCCTAAGTATCATTTTCGAGAAATAATTACAATAAATGTCTCTGTACGCACACCATTTGTACTCGTTTACGCTGCGCGCACGCAGCAATTCTTCACGCAGCACGTTCTACTCGCATTTGTGTATTTAACAAGGGATAATGATGAAAGCAAATCTATTTTCGCAATATTCTGCGGATGTAACTATGAATCGTTTTTATCGCGCACAGTTAGACAACGCTTACAAAGCAAAATTTGAATGTCGTAGAATGTCAAATAAAATCGGTGTAAACAACTTATTGCGGGAACAGTCTGTATAATCACA
>NW_012029075.1:0-539 GCF_000956235.1 Wasmannia auropunctata | reverse complement strand
TCGTAAAAAATTTTGAGATTCGTCGGGTCTCCCTTTCTATCCGTGTAATTCCATGAAACATCAGTAGAATCGTTTTCTCAAGTACCGATTTGGAAAGTAGAGATTTCAAGCTGTAAAATGCTTTTTTGATCATCTCGATACGATCATTTTTGACGAAGTTACACTCTCTTGAATTTTGCCTATTTTTGGAGGCTAGAACAGGTGATCCTTTAATTTTTTGGACCAGTGTAAAAGACGCGTACGCAGTAAATTATTTCTCTTTTTATTGTAGTATAATATATAAGCAGGAATACATGTTGTGCAATATTTATTGATAAATTAAAATTTGTGTGATATGGAAGTTTTTTGCGTGAACTGTGGTGTGTCTCATCATCCGAAAGTACGGATAATTTATATAAATAATATTTTGCATTTGATTATTATTATTATATTTTATTTTTATATTTGTTGTATGTAGTTTCCTCCTTCACTAAAATGTGATGCATGTAAAAAAGAAATTCCAGTAACTGTTGTGCAACCACTAGTTGTTCATGGAAGGT
>NW_012029074.1:0-808 GCF_000956235.1 Wasmannia auropunctata | reverse complement strand
CACACACACACACACACACACACACACACGTGAGATGACAAATGAACCTCGCGAGTTCACAAATGCTTCCAGTATGTGTAAGAATGGTTTTCCGAAAAAAACCATTTGAGTGCAAAGTTTCATTATTAGCGTCATCGTCGTCAGTTTCCTCGTCCGTGTTGTCTTCGACGGTAACGCCGCCGCTGCCGACGGTGAAGCCGACGAGGACAACACGGACGAGGAAACTGACGACGACGACGCCAATAATGAAACTTTGCACTCAAACGGTTTTTTTTCGAAAAACCGTTCTTACACATACCGGAGCCATTTGTGAACTTCGGCAGGGCTTCGATGCGTACCTCGGTATGTCTTTTCGAGGATGTGTATATGAAACACGATATCGCTCGATACGACAAAGTATATGCTTATTGCGAGGAAGAAAGTACAAAGAAACCGAAACTCTTCTATGTGCGCAACCATAACTAGACGTTTGACCTTCGTGGTTGATGCCCCGTCGAGATGTCCCACGGTGCCGCATATGCGTGCGCATTCGAGCGTGTATTCGATTTACTTCCTATATAGTAGCAGTATTCTTAAATATTGGTATTCTTACTTACAAGGGAACACACGGAAGTGTCCCTCTCCGATTTCAATAAGCTTTGGATATGTTAAACTACAGACAAAAATAAGATACTACAATTTTTGCATTCGTGCTGAGTCGCACGTTAAGGGGGTGAAACATCCCTTAGAAAAAAATCGGTTTTATTTTTCAATGCGAATATCATCGAAACTACGAGAAATAGAAAAAAATGTTCTGAATAAACGTTGA
>NW_012029073.1:0-323 GCF_000956235.1 Wasmannia auropunctata | reverse complement strand
TCGCTAATCCAGTTCAATTAATCGAGGAATCAGAACATATACAATTAGAACTACCTCGCGAAATGTCATCTCTATCCCTTTTAGCCAACTCCGAAACCCATTAGATAAGTTTTTACTAGACACGGGAGTTGATATAAATATAATAAAAGCTAACGCTCTACACACTGATACATTAGTATGTATGTACACCCACGGTCATCGATTCTGTCCCTCGGAAATTTTCACAAACTCTGAAGTGATCACTTTTCTACATTAATGCTTATAGTCCATGCACGATTTCGTTTCGTTAATCGTGCATGGATTATGAGCATTAATGTAGAAAA
>NW_012029072.1:0-1793 GCF_000956235.1 Wasmannia auropunctata | reverse complement strand
TTTCTTACTTTAGTCACATAATTCTCTATGGATTCATCTCTATTTTGCCTCAAATTATTTACTTCTAATTCCCAATGCTCATACGTTTTACAATTACCGAATTCGCTTTTTAACGCGTTGCATAATTCGTTATTGTGTATATTGCTCTAATTAATGCGGCATCTCCTGTTAATTTTTTTTGTAAAATTGCTCTAAAAAACAATTCTCTTTCATCCGGTTCCACTAATTCTATAACTCCTTTACAATCGGGCGCGGATTGATGTACTGAAATATTTGTGCCATTAAAAGTTGGCAAAAGATTTAAACTGTGCCGGACAGAGAAATAACTGGCGTTAGTTGAGGTGGAAGACCTTCGACTTCGTTGGTTATCATTAGAATTGCTTGGCCTAAGAATATCTGCTGGTGACGCCTGATCGTTATCCATGCTTATCGCGTTTTTTCTTAAAAATATATGTTCAGATTCGAAACTACTCGTTGAATCGCTATCGGAACTATCTGTATTATAATGCGCTTTTTTATTTCTATAATTCATAAGACTTACAGAAGTAGAATAACGTAAAACATGTTTATCCGGTGAATGATTGTCGCTAGTCCGAGATGCTGTTGTCCGTCGATGTATAATAGCCTTTTTACGTGTTGGCCGTCCACGGAGTTGTTCCGACGTTGCCGTCCACAGAGTCGGTCCGTCGTTGCCCTCCGATTGACTTAAGGGAGTACTCTGATTTTCGTACTCGTGCAGGTATCTAGTGCTTTTTCTCTCGTTCGTCTGGCTGTTATACTTCTGCGATAGCTCGGTTTCCTGGTGCTTTTTTCCTCAGATAGGCCGTAGTCCGTCAAGAGGTTTTATTGGCAGGTAGACCGGATCACAGATTGTTATTACGTCAATTTACGCTTGTCCAGCAGGAACAATTATCGTAGCCTTTTATCTAGCTTCTTCCTCAATGTCGCGAGATTTACTCGACTTAGGCTTTGCTGTATGCCCTTTTTCCGTGCCTTATCAGATGCCTCTGACTTCACGTATGTAGCAGAGCAGAACGTTGATAAAGGCCTTCAGGATACTTGAGTAACCGCTGCGATCAATTGTTACGTGCCGAAGCCACGTAAGGTATAATATCGAAGTAAATCGACAACCGTTCACTTACAAATACTTTATTCTGAATACTGTTTTCTGAATACTTTATTCTGGACAATTATAAGGCGAGGTGTATTCACTACGAGAGACAACATAGAACTGAACTGTTTGCTCAAGAGAGATCTTTGTTTAGAGTCTCGCGGGTGGAGCGTTTAAATAAAGTAAACAGTAAATACAAAAGGTGTAAGCATTTATGTTTATTATGGTTAGGCTTATTAGGGTACAGACCCAAACATATAGGTCAACTTAGGAACTCAAGAGGACCTATCAATAACGTGCGGCGTCGTTGCGTCGCGGCACGTAACAGAACGCACTCTTATCGCGAGCCGCGGCCGTCAATGCCGTTAGTAACAGCAGAGATAGCGCTACGCATGCGACCACGGTGAAAGATCACATCCAAGTATGCACTCTTCTTCTGAAAGCATGATGCTTCATTACATCCCAGCTAGCAAGCTCACGTGATAATAACGTGAACTTTTGGTCCGCAATTACGTCAATTAAGACATAAAAATAACGTGATTCTAACGTACATATCACGTGATTATGTCACATCTTATTGACGTCATTTTATTACGTCAGAGAGACGTAAATATGACTAAAAAAGTCTCAACAAAATGACGTATAAATTACGTGTTAAAGACGTTACTGCTAATTTAAAAGG
>NW_012029071.1:0-794 GCF_000956235.1 Wasmannia auropunctata | reverse complement strand
TATCAATGATATGGGTCTGACGCCGCCACCATTTTTAGGAATAAAAATTACGAGCGACGTCTTCCAGTCGGGTGGAAAGTCGCCCGTTCTGAATATAGAATTGAACATCTGGAGTAACTTTTCTTTGTAAGCTTGGGGGAGCGAGCTAATGAGACCGTAATCTATTTGGTCCAGATCTGGAGCTGACTTAATTTTGGAAGAACACATTGCGCTATTGAATTTTTCGACCGTAATTTCTTTATCAAGTTCGAGAAGAGTGTTGGGATTTAAAGAATCCATGTCTGCTAGAGCTTTTAAGGATAAGCGATTATCATGCATGCACGAGTCCGGACAGAACTTGGAAATAGCCTGGTCTATTATGACAGGGGATGCAGCGGAGGCGAAGCCATCATTATGATCCCCGAGGTTCCGTCTCCTGAAAGATTTCACAAGGCACTTGGATGTCAAAGTTTTGCTACTAAAGGATTTGCAGAGTTCTCTCCATTTCTGCTTTTTGATTTAGTTGTAGCAGCACAGATTTTCCTGTAATTGGCTAAGTTTGTTATATTAGGACTTTCTTTGAAAAGGGTCATAGCTTTCCTCCCGTTGTCGACCATCCCCTGGCATTCCTCGTCCCACCAGATGGGGGGAGACTTGAAATTTCTTGCTAAGATTGAATAAGGCTCGACGTTTTTTCCGGAGTGGACAGCTACAATATGAGCCTTTATGAGTTCAATGTATTTCGAGTAACCTGTTACAATGTTATTTTCGTTCGACACGACGGAGGACAAAGAATTGGAGTCATTAAGAAGCCG
>NW_012029070.1:0-1460 GCF_000956235.1 Wasmannia auropunctata | reverse complement strand
CCTCTTTATACGTACCGCGGCACCTCACCGGACCAACGGAGCGTCAGCGGAGAGGACTCAAGGCCATCGACCGCGGAAGGGAGTTGGAGTACGGGCGACCTGGCGCCGGAGCAAAGGGGAAACGCACCGGGGACGCGGCGAGCAGGTGACCGAGCGCGCACACGCGGAGCGCGTGACCACGCGCAAGGATACCAGAGCCACCAGGGGCGCGACCGGGAAGGCGGGCGCTGTGGCTGAGGCCCGCGAAGGGCGAGACGGCCGGCGATTTCCCCAGGGCCCAGAGCCATCGCCGAGAGCTGCCGGGGCGAGATAGCCAACTCGTCCCGGAATTCAAGGGCGAAGGACGCGCCCATCTAATGCCACGCCTCCACATTCCGGATATAGGACGACCTCGCGCGGGCGCGAGGCGCCCGCATGCAGAGTCACCTGATTGCGCCCGTGCCGCGGCAGGACCCCCGCGGCGCCGTGATTGGTCACGGCCGACTGCGCCGCTGTGTTGCGCACCCCCGGGCAAGGGCATCGATCGCGGATCAAACGCGATCTACGCCGCTTTTGCGTGCGAGGCTTGAGAGCGTGTGGTCGATCCGGCGAGCGAGAGGGAGAGAGAGCGAGAGAGGACGAGCAGCTGTCGGCCGGACCTGCTACCGAGGAAGCTGAGGTGGAGATCGCGCCGGTGAGGTGACCCTCTTTGTCGCGTGTAAAGCCACGGGCAGAACGAGAATCTTGCTCGCACTTTGTAGACGGAAACGCCATATTTGTGTTAGAGTTCCTTCGCGTGCGCCCCTTTTACGGCGTGAGTTTCGTAGCTCTTCTTTGGTTTGGCGTGTCGGCGTCCGTCCCCAAGTGCGAGGGTTCTTATCGAGCCTTGCCGTGAGCTACAAGAAGTGCCGCGCATCGCGTGTCGAGCCACGTCGGAGATCGTCATCGCGAGTATTACCGTAAGTGCGTGAGTACTCGAATCGCGAGTACTCTCCGTCGTGTGGATTTGTGTTATCGCGCGCGATTCCGTCGCGTTCGGCTTAAGTAATCGTATATTTGTTTTTTGCCTCCGTCGGCGCGTCCGGCGTGTGAACCTAAGATCGACATTGTTGACTGTCGTTAGACCTCGGTACTCGCGTCGTGCTGAGCCCCGTTTTTCATTGTACTATCGCGCCGTTTCTGGCTTTAATTGCGTTTCTAGGTACCGGCCGAATTTCTTGAACTGTTTCGTTTCTTTTTTTTGTTACGCCGGAACTTATTGCGCTGAATAATTACCTGCGTTTAATAACGCCACGCGAATCTTTTCTTTTCCATTATTTCTTTTCTTGTTATTACCGAACTGTGTATTAATTCCCGCTATTTCTTACCGCCTTGCTACGCGGCTAATAAACAGCATCATTGTTATTTTCTTAATTGAACGTACGAATTCTTTCGCCCGACCAGCACCATCCTATCGCCCGCCATCTGACTCGCCCTTAGTC
>NW_012029069.1:0-687 GCF_000956235.1 Wasmannia auropunctata | reverse complement strand
CGTCTTGCTACGCGGCTAATAAACAGCATCATTGTTATTTTCTTAATTGAATGTACGAATTCTTTCGTCCGACCAGCACCATCCTATCGCCCGCCATCTGACTCGGCCTTAGTCTCGCCCTGCCCCTCTGCCGTTAGATAGAGCCGGCCGGCCCTCGTGCGATCGACCTCGGGAGTGGCGTTTGTCCGCGGAGTGTAGAATATTGTCGCGCGTAAAAATATTTCTCGCGCTATCGCGTTAGCGTTGCGTTTTGCGAGTGACGTGCCATCGCGCACGTCTGGCGCCCAAGTTTCGCGTCGCTACTCCTTGTCGGTCACCGGAGGGACAAGACTCGGAGGGCTACCATCTTCCCTCCCGAAATCGCACGCGATTTTCCTCGTATCGTTTTGATCCGTGCTCGCGCGAACTACTTATCTCACGGGAGCACGTGACAGTATATACAGAGTGTCCGGTAATAACCGCCCAAAATATCATGGGCTGGTAGAGCAGATTAAACTGAATCGAAAAGTCCTCTACCATTTTGCAAAATTCGCAATCGTTACCGAGATATTAATTTTTGAAGATTTTCGAATAAACGCGTATCCGTCTGGCCCACCGACAAATACCAGCGGTGGGACGGCCATATCTCGCCGCGTTGCTAGGCGTGTGGGGATAAAGTCTATCCCCACATGCCTAGTAGCGCGGCGA
>NW_012029068.1:0-2811 GCF_000956235.1 Wasmannia auropunctata | reverse complement strand
TTTATTTCTATGTCTAATCAAATACTTGGCAACTTGTATGATCTCATATTTGTTTTTGGACAATTTTTATTTATTAAAATAATATTTTTGGTTTACAAAAAATGTAACGTATGATACTTTTTTATATACTTGGCGTAATCTTTTTCTTTTTTTTTTAAAGAGTTTTGGTAGGTTTTTATTATACTAAAGACCGATTATTTTCACATAGCTGATGTGTGTGTGCTGCTACTGAATAGTTCACATGCATATATTTCTTTTTGAGATATAACATTATAAAATACTTTATCAAAGAACAAGAATCGTCTTATTATCTTTATTTCAAATTAGAACTGCACGATGAGTCTTATGAATCGAAAGGCAAGAAAGCGATTACTATTAATCGCGCCCATAATACGGAAGGTAACTCAATCTGTCTGTCAGGGAACAGACATCCTGCTCGAGACGTCTAACGTCACATGCAAATCCGAGATCGTGTAATTAACAGGATATATACCCTCTCTCACTCCTACCGTTCTCCCGTATGCCAATCCGCTCCTTCAAAGGGAGGCTAGTCTGATCCTGTTGCTGTCGCAGACAGGAACAGATCCCAGGTTGCTAATCCCATCCAAGATATTCGTCGAACACAATTTGTCGATTGTACATTCGTAAATCTCGCTTATTAATTTTAAAAGTTTTAACTAAAAAATGCCAAGGGTTTTGTACTTTGCTAAAAATATTTAAATTGTAAAAGATATTACAAATAAATATCTTCTTTTTTACTAAAAACAATGTTGTTATTTAAAATTTAACAATTACTAAACAATGTTATATATTGTACGTTAATAATTAAGTAATTATATATGTATAATATATATAATTATGTAATTAATAGGACAGTAAGTAGAGATAAATTGTATAGATGTTATTAGAGAAATAACAGTGTCTCTTAAATTTTATGAAAGTTCGACATACGAAAAATTGAAAGAACTTAAAAAAACCTATTTTATTAGCTGTATCAGCAAAAAAAACTGTAGAGGAAGATTTGTGTTACGAATGGTATATATACGTTTAAAATACGGATAAAAATCGCGTAAAAAGTTAGTCAGAAAGCGGATATATATTTATTCGAATGGCACTGACTTTTTGTACTTCAACGGCCATCGTTCTTTGTGATCTGACAATGTTCTCGTGACTTTCGTCGTCTGCAGTTTTGTGGAAAATGAGAACTTAAATGAACATTTATAAAGTTTCTCCATACTATCGATTCTTATCGGTATGTGCTTTTCTGCGAAAAATTACAAAATTGACGATGAATTCGACTCAACAGAAGAAAGACTATGAGCGTGAAAAATTAAAATCATAAAATAAGATTCTTTTCTCTAGGTAAATTTATATATTTTTTTGTAGCGTTCAAAATATTCTACATTATACATAGAGCGTATATATTTCAGAACTATTTATTTAAGAAAATAACATATCTTTTCTTGGATTTCTCCAATCTTGCTTTTTTGTGATCTTTTCCTACTGTACAAAATTATCTTCTTAAAAAAGATAAAAAAACGGTGACAACTGTACGAAAGATTCAATATTAAAACTTAGTGCTAATTTGTAGTTATCAGTAAAATCAAATATTATTTTATATCGATATTATTTATGTAGATATTATTTATATTATATATAAATCGATATATTTAAAATATCTAATATCTATGTAAATTAATATAATAATAATATTAATGTTTTGTTACAGTTCTTTATATTTTTAATTGATAAACACTTAATTTCAAAAATACTTTAAGTAATTGCATGATTAACACAATTACGCTATTCTCTCACGCATTTCTGTTGCAAATTTTAAATTGTATAAAGCGGTCTTAAAATCAAACATTATATACAGAAATTTCTGTATATCTGTATAAAAATATCTAAGTATATCAGTACAAAATAATTTTATACAGCCGTAATATTTAATTTTTATAGCGATATTAACAAGTATATTGACGAAAAACTATACGTGATACTTTCTATAACACTCTATAATTAAGAAACATAAATTTTAAATTTACTATTATAATTTCTAAGAATGCCTTTATATGAAACAATATCAATAATTATTTTTTAACAATTTCTTGTACAAA
The DNA here is from genome assembly GCF_000956235.1 of Wasmannia auropunctata. Lineage (NCBI taxonomy): Eukaryota > Metazoa > Arthropoda > Insecta > Hymenoptera > Formicidae > Wasmannia > Wasmannia auropunctata. The sequence goes on along the minus strand of NW_012029068.1, from coordinate 694 downwards.
AAGATATTTAAACATCTTTAGTATTTCTAAACTATTATCTATTGATATTAAAAATTACAATATATAATCATACCTATAAGTAAATCTGTTCCAACCAAACACGGTGACAAGATATACAGAACTCAGTGATGCATTATTGACAAATTATTATTGTAAATTTTGTAAAACAAAAAGAGTGCATTTTTATACTGTGTGTATAAAAATGCACTCAGAATTTTCTTTCAAAAACAATAAGAAATATATGCAAGGTTGTATTACTTTATAACTTTAATAATATTTATCTTTAACATGTGGCAAGAAACTTGTCCAAAGGTTTGTCAAATAAATAAATAAATTATCAGCTCGTTATTGTAAACACTAGTAAATAATAGTCAGCATAAGAGACTAAAGACGAGCCTCAGTGACACCTGTATTTCGCTCGTCTTTGGCCTCTTATCCTAACTATTGTTTGTCAAATAATCCTATTAAAAAATTAGCACTGCGAGCGTTGCTAGTTTAATGGTGTTATCTGATGTCAAAAATGGTAAAGTCACGCTGGCTACTCTGACAACGATAATAACATGTGAATTAACGTTTCTTAAATTACCCTGGTAAAAAAATTTTTCTGAATTTGTCTGAAAATTTCGCTGAAAATGCCTGAAAACATTTTTCAGGGATTTTTAGTAAGATTCGGAGCCTTTTTCAAGGAAATTCA
>NW_012029067.1:0-1552 GCF_000956235.1 Wasmannia auropunctata | reverse complement strand
TATATATATATATATATATGTATATATATATATATATAATAAGACATATATATGAGAGTTATGTTTTGTGATATCTGATATGATTTTCATATATAATTTTTAGAGTAGAACAGGATGAGCATCTTTTGAATAAGCTTTACTAAATCTAAGAAGAGAATTATAATTATTTATAGGTGTAAATTTTTTTGAATTCCTTGAGTTTTAATTCCAAATTTGCATATTACATTAAATTTTTGAAAAATTTAAGATAATTTACAAATAATAATGTTGTTATTAACTTTTATTCTATTGCAGAATTGTAAAAAAATTTTTGAAACTATTTTTTTTATTTATTTATTTTATATTAAATATATTATTAAATATATTTTTTTAAAAGGCGTATAAAATTTATTCATGATCTGAAAACTTCCATATGCCTATCAGCCGCAACTACGAAAATTGGAAAAATCCATGAACGTAGAAAACAAGTACAACACGATTTCATGCGAGATTCGCGATGTTGAAGTGGCATCAAAAGCGAATATGACGAGCATATTATTCTGATTATTTTGACGTTAATGCGACATTAATCGACATTAGGATCAAGGAATTCATTTGAAATTTAATAAGGAATACGATATCATATATTTAGATTCCCGGAATTTAATTGCAAACACAATTTTTTTATTTAATTATAATAGTATTTTAAATATATATAATAAATAAATGTCTCAATTTTTTTACCAATATAACATTATTATAAATTAAAATTAATATAAATAATTGATATTAAGTAATGATAACTGTTAGTAAAAACATCTATAAACATTAAGAATAAATATTAATAATATATATATATATATATACATATATATAGTTATTAAAAACATTTATTAAATTAAAATTATTTCAATTCGTCGAAAGATTTAATTTATTGTTAGAAATAGTTTACATTTTGCAAAAAATATAAAACAGAACAAGTAATTAACATTTTATAATGTTTAATCTTTGAAATAAGAATTTAAATATCTGAAAATCGCATATTTACGGAAGTTTCTTTCGTAAAGTCCCATTTGATTTATTTAAATCTTTAACCGTAAATAAAATTTTTCAACTGTATGTTCGAGAAATTAAATGTTTTTTAAGAAAAATATGAAAAAAAGAGTTTATTTCCCTGGGAAATCTATCACATTCTTTTGTTTGTTAAAAGTCCGTAGTCTATTTTTGATAGTAGATATGAGTAAGTAAAGCGATCGGCAAATTAATTTTGCGATTTTAACGCGTTTTCTCTCGCCTTGAAGCTCATCAAATATTTGTGTGACTTTTCGCGCCTTGATGTATCCGTCCGATCTTCGCGTTTGTTGTACTTCGGAATTTGCGGTTCCGCGTAACTTTAGCGAGAGCTTAAACTTTGCTTCTCTTCTCTTCGCAGGAAAACTTCTCGAGAAAATGTTAACGATGGATTTCCTGGCAAGATCAATAAGCAACTTCCTTGATTCTTAATAAGCAATTAATCAATATATTTATATATATATATATATATATATATATATATATTTACACACACACACAC
>NW_012029065.1:0-696 GCF_000956235.1 Wasmannia auropunctata | reverse complement strand
ATATATCAAAAAATCAAATAAAAATGAAATTAATTTAATGGGTTTAAAATACAACAGTGTCAGTACCCTTTATTTTTTGATATATATAAGCTACTTGTACATATACTAACATTACAAAAGCTGTAAAAATTATTTGTACATATAATATAATAAAATTTAATATTTATAAATATATATGTAATATACTCCCCTTCTGATTTTAAATAAAAATTTGTATTTTAGGACGATCCGATTATGCCTCCATGATGGGGATAACACCGGCAGCATCGCGGACACCACCGGCATCATCGGCTGCACCGGCACCACCGGTACTACCGGCACCACCGGCACCACGGACACTACCGGCACCATCAACATCGCAGACATCGTCGGCACCACCGGCACCACGGACACTACCGGCATCGACATCACAGACATCGTCGGCACCACGGGCACCACCGACACCAGCGGCATCGCCGACATCGCCGGTATCGTCACCAGAAATCTTGAAAGATTCCACCAATGTTACAAAGGTAAGCAATATTATTTTTTATCTGTGAAATGTATTGTTATTGTAATTTTCCGTCTAATATAAAGATATATTAAAACAATAATAATTTTCGGAGCACAATTTTTTTTTGGTAATGACAATTTTTACACATTTTTCATGTAATTTAATAAATGATAGTATTAATGTAATTTTACATACTATTTTTA
>NW_012029064.1:13047-13491 GCF_000956235.1 Wasmannia auropunctata | reverse complement strand
TCTTAAAGAAACATAACATCAATCATTATTCTACATATTCAATAATGAAGGCATCAGTCGTCGAGCGGTTCAACCGTACGTTGAAAAACAGCATTTGGAAGCAGTTTACATACAATGGAAACTATAGACGGATCGATTTGCTACCGCGTCTCATGTCTGAATACAACGCGCGAAACCATCGAACTATCGGTATGCGACCCATCGATGTCACCCCCGCAACCGCCAACAAGCTCTTAACCACGGTGTATAACCACATAAAGATCGCCGCACCCGCGCGATTTAAAGTGGGTGACTCGGTACGCGTCAGTAAATTCAAGACAATTTTTGACAAGAGTTACACGCCAAACTGGACCATGGAAGTGTTTAAAATCATCAAGGTGCAGAAAACTAATCCCGCAACGTATCTTTTGGAGGATTCTCGCGGAAAATCCATAGCCGGAAGAA
>NW_012029064.1:0-599 GCF_000956235.1 Wasmannia auropunctata | reverse complement strand
TGCTCTTCCGATCTTTCAGTGCAATATATAAATATTTTTCGCGATGTATTTGTACACGGCTTTTCTCGTTTATTGCAGCTACAGTAGCGGCAATGCAATCGCCACAATAATAAAGTTATTGAAAATCACATTACTTTTTTATATTTTTAAAATTATTTATTGTATTGAGGCTGTTAAGGACATATAATTTGATTTAAAAAGAAAATATTTGGCGCCACCGCTAGCGCTATCAAAGCTAAAACGATTTAAGTCCAAAAGAGGGCGCTGATGGATGTAGGTGGTTGACGACGACCACCGGAAGTATTGTATGTAAAAAAAAGAACAAGAAGTTATGTACGACAACGTGGAGAATAAAGGCATTTAATATTCGCAATAAACGCATATATTCGCATTATTCACGAATTCAGCGATAATTCAGTTGAGCCAGCGAGGCTTAAACAGAGGCATAATACTTACTTTCCATGAATGAATTGTACAACAATAATAATTCGTTTATATTACAAATTGTTCGTATTTCAATTTTAAAAAGAAACAAAAATTTATGTTATTAAAAATCAGAATAATTACGTTAAAAGAATAATGTAACATTGGAAATTTCA
>NW_012029063.1:0-602 GCF_000956235.1 Wasmannia auropunctata | reverse complement strand
TACTAAACAAGTAGGAGCATTAAAGCTTGTATTTTCTGTTCCCCCCAACCCTCTCAATGGGATTATTTTTTTGTTACTTTTTTGTTAATAACTTTTTAACGAATAACGAGCGACGGCTAAAACCATCTGAAGGTTACTTAGGGTCATGACCTTGACAAAATATGTAATGATCAAGGTCATTGGAGCAGCCTCCTTTTGTCGGTATATTTACCAGAAATGGCTTGACAGCTGATGGGCGGGAGCGCTTCAAAAAAAGAGGGTCAAGCGGTGGGCACGACAGCTCATCGTAGATATAGATATTTGATATTTGTTATATCATATTTGATATAGAACAATGAAACAAAAAAAATTAGTTTTTTGGTTTAAAAGCTAATAGAATACGTAGCTGTTTTAAAAAATATGCATTTTTAGTGATATGGCATCAATTCAAAGTAAAATGTAAATTTTCAACCAAAAATTTTGACCTATGTGAACCTGGCACCCGACTTTAAAAAAAAAATTTTTTCAAGTGCGCATTAAATTCAGCTCGGTTTGTACCCGTTTGTACCACCTTCCTTTTCGTTTGTACCTCAAGGGGTTGAAAATTATAGATCGGAAGAGCA
>NW_012029062.1:0-1491 GCF_000956235.1 Wasmannia auropunctata | reverse complement strand
TAATATAAAAAATAAATAAATAAATTCTTCATGTTTCATGGATATACGTACACTCGCGCGGACAAGAAGTCATTGAAATATATATATTTGTCTCTTTTTTTACGAATCTCAAAAGTTCATTTGATACGTAATACTTAGAAGAATTTATTTCCTAAATTATAACTAGAATTCTGTAATGTCCCGGACTTGATTGCTGAAAATCTATAATTTACATGACGTATAGATTTTCGGCACTATCAAGATATTTCAGAACATATATTCTAAAAAAAATGAATCAGTTTTATTGAGTATCAAAGTGCTCGCTAACGAGAGTAGCATATATATTATTTCCAATGTAAATAAATGTACAAGTAGAGAATAGAAAAATGCTGACATAGCAAGATTGAATTGCACTTGTACCGGGCTTCTTCTTTGTTACTGTTCTGAGCTTCTCCTTTACTAGCAGCCGATTAACTGACTATAATCGTTGGAACATGCTAGACAAAGAACGAGGAAACATATAGAAGTTTAACATGAATGTAATTTAATCTCACTGCATTTGAATTGGACATTTTTGCTCTCGATTGTACAAATAAACCCAGTACATTGCTCACGCGAGCGCAATTTCGAGAAAATTAATAATAACATTAATAAAATTTTGAATAAAATCGACGATATTATCCCTTTTTATTTAGATCGTGCTAATGTTACACAAAACATTGTAAGTGATCTTAGCCGAAATATTTCAAAACGTTTCTCTATTTGAGATTTGCCTGGAAAAAAAAATATTTTTAGACTTCTTATGGTAGATATCGATATGATATATTAATTGGCAAGTACTCTGCACTTTTTTATGAACTTTATGTTATATATGTACAAACACACCCACATATACATATATTTTTTATCTACATTTTGTCTTATATATTTGTGTGTGTGTGTGTGTGTGTGTGTGTGTAAAACGTGAAATTTGGACGATACATATAAAACGAGATTGCGCGTCTCTCTATGCAATCGTAGAAGACATGCGGAACAAATTATAAAAGCAGTGAAGTTCACCGCTCGACGTCAGGACGAAAGTAGGCAATAGTGAGGCCATTTATCATTATAATAATCCGGGCTAATTCGAGAGCAGGAACGTGCGCGACAGATCGATGTTGTTTAATGATTCAGCATAAACTTTCTCGCTCGAGAGCGCGCATTGCGAAGAACGGTGTGGCGCATGGAGCGAACGAGGGAATGCGGGCGCGAAGGCCTTTAAATACCCAGTTACCTGGATGAACTGTATCCAATAACAAAACGTTCCCGGCTTAACACGCGCTTCCACACGCGGGAGGGGTGGAAGAGGAGGGGAGGCTGATTATGAAAGAAAAAGGTTGAGATGGCACGAACGCGATGGAAATGGAGGAGTCCGCTCGTTGTGCAGCGAAACGGCGGTGTTTAGTCAGGGGTTGACCTGAATTCAGGTGGGGTGAATCAATATCCTGCCTGCTTGCCTGCCTGCCTGCCTGG
>NW_012029061.1:0-2570 GCF_000956235.1 Wasmannia auropunctata | reverse complement strand
AGAGATGTGTATAATGGATAGGTGTATCAGCTTAGTATGTCATTTTTTAAATGCATTTGTAGAAATTAAAATAATTTAATAGAAAGTTTTTATTAAATTATTTTAATTAATTTTAATCTATTAGTACGCGTATTAAGTGCTTGGTGTAAAATAGGTCACTGGAGGTGAACCGTACCTTGCTGCCGGTTTATTTCACAGCCAATCGAGTACTTGATCGTGAGCTTTCTCAGATTCGTGCTTTCTTCAGAGAGTTGAGAAACGTTCCATCGGGAACGAATAACTGTTACAAAGATAAAGAAGAGGAAAGCGGACGGGGTGATTTTTGTTCATGCCGACGACAGGTCGATGTTTCACCTTTTATTTCCTGTTGATGTTCGTCGGCGGGTGTCTGGCTAAAAACGCGCACATGTGAGTTCCGCATAGTAACGTAGTTTAGAATGTAAAAGTCATGAACGCTTTAGATAAGTGCATTTTCAACGAATCGCAAGAAAATTAGAATTAGAGAATGAGAATATTTAAAAAATTAGAAAATGGGTAATGTATGTATTATTATTAGCAGAATTTGATTTTTTGATTGTCCATTAGAATTAGTTTATTTATAAAATATTATATTAATTTAAATATTATATTAATTTAAATATTATATTAATTAAAATATTATATATATAGGAAATAAAGTTAACTAATTTGTTAATTATTTGTCTTTATAGTGTATTTTAATTTGTATTGCTTACGTTAGTATCGTTTTCCGATGCAATTATATTGATGTGCTTTCTCAGATATTTAAATTAAATATTTTCGATTTCTTTCCTCAAGTGTCGCTAGATGGGCGGACAAGTTGGGCACCGAGCTATGGGAACTCGCGAACGAAGTGGGCCGACCTGAGGAATTGCTAGAAGTACGCATATTTACTTAAGATAATAAATATCAAATTCTGAGAATTTAAGAAATTCCGCGATTTGTGTAATAAAATATATTCTTCGATTTTATCTAAGCAAGAAAAAAAGAGTCAAACTCCAATATTTTTTAATAGTTTTGCGATTATTTGCAAAAATAAATCTACATCATTGCACCTTAATGCATTGCAATTTTTAATGTTGAATTTATTACAGAATTTATTGAATAAAAAATATCTCATTCATATTAGTGATTTCTATATTAATATAAAATTCTTATATATATATATATAATTTCTGAATGCCTCTATAATTTATATATTTCTAACATTTTGCAGATAAAGCGTGATAAAAGATATTGGCGTTAGATAAATAGTGATGATTATTCCAGAAATACAAGAGCATGAATGCACGAGTTGAAAACAAGTCCGGAGAGGATTTGGTCAACATAATCAGCGAGAATATAGGTAGAATGTTGCGTCGGAAGATGGATGCAGTTACCTGTATTCGAATAGTGGCCGAGGAGGCTGCGGAGAATTGGGAATCATCTCTTGTGGACGGCAAATGCAACATCACCTACGTTTCCAGCAAATGCAGCAATATCACCGGACGTGATTCAGCAAACAGGAAGAAATTGGAAAAATATTGCGACGAGGACAATCCGGTACGACCACAGGACGTGTATAGGTAAGCAATTTGTTCTGCCTCATTGTTCTGCATCTTTCTTCTCTTCAATATGCCGCGAGAATTAGTTATGGAATTATTGGGATTAAAACGACAAGAATTTCAGCGAGTGAAAACCGAATCATGTAAAGTAGAATATTTTCAATAATAAAGAAACTTATTGTCATAGACTAATTAAACCTAACAAAGGTAATTCTATTTTGCTTTCCAGTTCTATAGAATTTTTTTTTATTTTCCTTTTAGAATGCAATTGATTTAAATCTTGATTGAACTTGAACTAATTCTCTGTATAAAATTAGAAAATGAGATATTCTATATATATGATTATTACATTTCTTGCAATTTTTTTTTAAAGTGAAAACGTTATTTATTATTAATTATTATTATTTATGATTAATTTTTGATGATATTACTTAAATTATCTATATTAAATTATAAAATTCTGTACTGTGTGATTTATGAATTTAATTTTGAGTTTTATTTCTGATCAAATAACTAATATTTTACATCTCGAGGAATAACTTACACTTGTACAGAATTAATTTGAAGAAAGTTATATATTAAGGGGTTAGGCCACATTTGAGGCCTTAAAAGATACTTAAGTTTGGGATTTTTTTGTGAGTAAATAGATAACTTTATTAAAAATCTATTTAGAGGACATTATTGTATATATATAAGAAAGCAAAAATATTAAAAAAATTTTTTTAGTGTTTAAAATGGCGACGCACTGGCCTATTTGTGGAATCCTTTTTTTCTGTATCTTTAAATCGGTGTACAAAATTCCAGGCACATGGTTTGACTTTGAACAATTAAATACAAAGAATTTTCATTATCTACATATTAAAGACTAATGAAGTACGTAGGGGTTGTTTAAAATATTGATTTTTCTCAAAATGGCAGCTATTTTACGAAAAATGTATATTTTTTGCCAGTACAAGTCTTTCTTAAAATAACTGCCATTTTGAGAAAAATCAAAATATTTTGAAAAAC
>NW_012029060.1:0-532 GCF_000956235.1 Wasmannia auropunctata | reverse complement strand
TATATATATATATATATATATAATAAGATGGTCGCAGTTTCATACATAAATTCTTCAATATCAATCCCTATAGACGCTTATCTCTATAGACAGGTGAACTGATAAGTTTGCACAGATGGGTCCCTCGAGTCAGAAGGTACAAATACTGTTTTATTAGATATATCGTACGATCTTGATAAAGATATCTTCGTTCTCTTTTTTTTTCTATTTTCCTATCTTTTTCAATTAACGCTTACCTCATATATGTACATAATCACATATTCGTTGCTCTTTATCATTTTCCGCAAGACGGTACGTTTATCCTGACGTCACTTTCTGACGTACTTCTCACGTGTAATTCTCACGGAACTTCTTCATCTCAAACATTAGTCGATCGTCAACGTTAGTTGCATATGCATTACGATACGTCGCTGAAAAAGAAATTGCCAAAATTTCTCAAATCGTGTGTATTATCTATATCTACGAATAGATATTTTTGTGAATTTTGTGTTATTTTTATTATAGGACACGATTCGAAGAAAATCACCAAGCG
>NW_012029059.1:0-391 GCF_000956235.1 Wasmannia auropunctata | reverse complement strand
CTATTCGCAAAATTAACAATCCAGGCAGTATTAATCGACGTGGAGGATCCAGGCTTAGTTCTATCATTTTTATGCTGTCCTCTTATAAATATATGCAGTAATCCATGATTTTAGCTTTGAGTTTGTAAAGAAGCTTTTGACATAGAGGTCTCTAAGGAACGAGAGATTATAGGAAAGGATTAGAATTAAAATTAGGATCCGTCAATCTTCCGAATAAAACAAAACTGAATAAATAGTTAAAAAATTATAGACTAAAACCAATATAAAAGAACTATGATAAATCAAGTCAAAAAGTAGATATACCAAAACGGTAAGTCAGAAAATCATTTAAAAAAACTATAATAAATATAAATTAAATGCTAAAACTGTTTTAGTCATAAATATATAAAAC
>NW_012029058.1:0-354 GCF_000956235.1 Wasmannia auropunctata | reverse complement strand
GTGTGTGTGTGTGTGTGTGTGTGTGTGTGGTGTGTGTGCGTGCGTGCGTGTGTGTGTGTGTGTGTGTGCGTGCGTGCGTGCGTGTGTGTGTGTGTGTGCGTGCGTGTGTGTGTGTGTGTGTGTATGTGTGTGTGTTGTGTGTGGCGCGCGCACTTATGCGTGTATGTGTGTGTTTTTAAAAACGTGTATTACCCCCTCGTTGCCTCATTACTTCTTCGCATCGCTCTTGCATATTGATGCACCGACGCATCAATTCTTGGGGAATATCGGTCCACAAACGTCGAAGTTCATCTGCTAATGCTTCCAATGTTACAGGAGGTCTTTACTAAATTTCGCAGTCCTCGTCCAAGAATA
>NW_012029057.1:8220-11009 GCF_000956235.1 Wasmannia auropunctata | reverse complement strand
ATATTTCGTAAGTATTTTCGAGGTTAGAGAAGTCTCACGCTAATCATAATCTCATACGCTTGCGCTGAAATTACCCCCTCTTAGATTTGAGAAAACATGGCGGACCAATCAAAACACTTCACAAGAATATGCCGCTTGGCCAGACTCTTATTAGAGGGTCTCTATTTCTATCGCTTTCTTGTAATCTAGATTATCTTGTAATTGCATCTTTTCAGATAAGCGCAAGTCGCGAACGCCCAACCACGAGTCTATCGCGTATCATTTCCTCACTTGAATCTCCGTAATTGCAGTCTTTCGCTAATTTATGCAGATCCGTAATGAAATCGTCGATGGATTCACCTACTTTTTGCATGCGGCGATTAAATAACGCTCGCTGATAGATTATATTCTTGCATCCGTTAAAGTAATTTGCAAATCGGTCTGCCGAATAAGTAGTCTTGTTGTCTTCTGATTCCCACGTGAATAAATTATAGATTTCTTCTGCTCTCGGTCCCATAGCATGTAACAAGCAATCGACTTTAACTTTGTCTGTGCTTACGCCGGCCACCGTGCAGTATCGCTCAAACGTAGATTGGTATGTATTCCAGTAGTTTGGATTATCGAACGGGAATCGTTCTGGTAACGGAATGTGTGTAGCGTTTGCCATCATGATTTTGATGTACTACCGGCGCGTCTCACTATTCACGTCGGCGAGAGCTATCGAGCTCGTCAACTTTTCGTTTTACCGATGCCACCATAATGTACCGTAACGAGATGGAATAAATAGGCAGATATTGCTTATTTCGGCTTTAATAGTTTTACGATACAAGAGACCGACACGTGTGACACGACCGTGGTGAGGGGTAACGCGAGACTAAAGACTCTCCAAGATGGCCTATTGAGAAAGGACAATTGGTCACGTGATACTATGGTGGGAAATATGGGGACTCTATATATTTTACACAACAGAAGGAGTATGTAAACTCAAACATGCAGAGTTTGATGCAAAAGGAATCCGTCTGAAAGCCACTTCACCGTGCTACTGCCCTGAACAAAATGGAAAATCAGAGAGAGACAATAGAATCATCGTCGAAAGTGGCAAAACGATGATGCAGGCAAAGAAACTACCGTTGTATCTCTGGGCAGAAGCGACAAGTACAGTTGTGTATATACTTAATAGGACATGTCTTGGGAGAAAAGACAACAAGACGCCCTACGAAATATGGCACGGGAAGAAAGCCGATTTATCTCATCTACGGATCTTCGGCTCGGAAGCTTATATGTACGTCGAGAAATAATTTAGAAGAAAATTTGATCCAAAAGCCAAGAAAGCCTTATTCGTTAGATACCAGAATGATTCACGAAATTATCGAGTCTACGATCCTACCACGAGGAAAATATCTGTCTCCAAGAATGTATATTTCAACGAAGATTCCCATCTTCAGATTTTAGATACAGATAACCAAGGTGAATTAAAAATTTCACTAAAACAAGAAGCTCAGCCTAACATACATGCGTCGACAACCTTGAAGAAGAGGATGCTCATTCAATGGAAGATACAAATCCTGTGGAGCAACGATGCATCCAAGATACACGACGGACGCTCAGAGACAGAGACAAATTACAGAAACCAACACGATACGAAGCAAATTATGTAGAAAGCAATCCACCTACGACTTTTCAAGAGGCAATTACAAGCGTCGATGCTGACAAGTGGCAAGAGACGATAGCTGACGAACTCAAGGCTCATCAAGACGATCAAACCTGAAGCATCATCCAATGACCCGACAGATATAACACTATCGATTCCAAATGGGTGTTTAGTATCCGGCAGCATGCAAAAGGTAAATCCAAGCGGTACAAAGCAAGACTCTGTGCACGTGGATTTCAACAAAAAAAGATCTAGACTATACGGAGACCTTTGCGCCTGTCGTGAGATACGATTCTTTACGAGTGTTACTGGCAATGGTAGCGAAAGAAAATCTAGAGATCATCCAATTCAACATCAGAACAGCATTCTTAAATGGCGAATTGAAAGAGGATATTTTCATGGAATTGCCAGAGGGACTTCCAATCTACAACGAAGGTGACGACATGGTCTGCAAGCCGAACAAGTCGTTATATGGACTCAAACAAGCGTCACGATGTTGGAGTGTAAAGTTTCGAAGTTTTCTTGAACAATTCGGGTTTGTGGCAACCGAGGCAGATCAATATATTTTCTGTGGTAAAATTAAGGAATCCACTGTATATCTAGCGTTGTTCGTAGACGACGGGTTAATCGCGACAAAATCTCGTGACACTTTAATGATAATTATTGATTATTTACAAAGATTTTTTGAAATAACATTCTGCGAAGTAAGAAATTTCATAGGCTTACCCTAACGAAAAAGACGCATGGGCTAGAGATTGTAATTCATGTAGTTATTGTAATCCCTCACGAAAATATTACATTCGACGGACCACACGCGTGTAGTTATTGTAATACTGTGAGAGTATGCAAATTTCTCACTGTCTTTTCTTTTCTTTTCGGTTATTCTATTCCTTAATTCTAATACTTATATTTTATACGTTTCTATTCTCTGTATCGCGCATGCGTTCCGGTCACCGTGCATTCGCAGCATATTATATTATTTCCTTGTACCACGCATAGATGGCGTCTACTTTACTTTTGCTTTCCGTTCTTTGTTAGTCAGTCAGTACGTTGAAACTGGTCGCCTTGTGCAGAATACTTTATAAGCAGTGTATAGTGAGAAGAAAGACATTAAAAGTATATATCCGAAAGCTACTAGAGAGTAGATATTATTGTTCCC
>NW_012029057.1:0-500 GCF_000956235.1 Wasmannia auropunctata | reverse complement strand
CGTTTTTCTTTCGCCTTTCGCAATGCCGGCTTTTATTATGCTGCGGCTTGCATTCAATTGGCGTATACGGCGGCTCAGCGGCAATATATGTTGCGCTGATTATGAATTTGTCTATGGTCGTGCCAGTAGACAGAATTTTAGTAATATCTGTTTTTTAGACTTACAGATTTTCCGCTTGTCGGCTTCGTGAGTCTCTTCCCTGGGATCGCTCCTGCAATCCCACTTCTGACACCAATGTTACACCGTGGCAGGGGTGTAACGGGGGAAGGACTCGTATTGGTGGTTGTAGAAGTGATGCACAGTATATCGTTTAACACATACACTATATTTTACGTGTTACTTACAGATTGAATGACTGTGCGTGCCGACAGCGTAACGCTATGCGTTAATGATTAAAGTGAATTCCGCAGTGGTCCGCTGGACGGCGGGTTTTATCCCGTCTCAAGTGGGCCACTGCACTGCTCAGCAGTTGCAATTGTTGCTTAATTGCAACTGTCGCA
>NW_012029056.1:0-437 GCF_000956235.1 Wasmannia auropunctata | reverse complement strand
TTACATTAAAATATTGTTGGAAGATTTAATGGCTCTTCTTTCAAAATTGCAGCACTTATTACTCGCATTAATTTTTAATAGCGTCGACGTATACTTGCATAAATTTAATATTATAAAATTATGCTGTGTCCGCGGGACCTACAACTATAGAATATGATATTCAATAAAAGAACAGCTTTCCGAAGGAAAATTGAATTCTCTATTATGCAAAAATTGTAACTTTATATTTATTTATAAATAAAATATGTTTTAACTATATATATTTCATCTTTCTGATAACATCTATTATACTGATATACTATTGGTATACATCCAGTATCATTCAGTATTCATGGATCATCACAAAACAGCAGTTCGCGAACAATCACAAAGGTTAAGCAACGCTCGAGAAGGTATATGGCTTGGATGGGTGACCGCTTATAGGTAAAAACATCTTA
>NW_012029055.1:0-675 GCF_000956235.1 Wasmannia auropunctata | reverse complement strand
AAAGCAGAAAAATAAAATAAGTAGTAGCTTATAGCAAACAGTGCAATCTAAGAAGAGAGGGGTACAGTAATCTGTTTAAACGTACAGGGATTTCTAAAACATAAAGATGAAATAGAAAATACATTACTAGGGGAATTTAGGCCAGATATAATGGGATTTACAGAGACACACGTAACTAAAACAGTTGAAGATCATGAATTGGAGATTGATGGATACGTGTGCGTGAGAGGAGACTCGGAATCTAGTAAAACAGGAGGAGTATTGTTATATGTAGATAAATCAATTAAATTTGAAATGATGGCGATAAACAGATGTGAAAGAAACTGGTGAACAATAACAGTAAAAATTAGTGATAAGCAGTATAAAGGATCGTTAATGTTAATTTATCACTCGCTTAGTGGTGGTGATGCTAGTTTTTTGGATTTTATGGAGGAAATGTGCAATAATGATTTGTTGGTAGCGTGATAATAATGGGTGATTTTAACATAGATATGAAAAGGAAAGATTATTGTCAGAATAAGTTGATGAGAATAATGAACTCAGTAGGGTTGAAACAATTAGTCAATGAACCAACGAGAATTGTAAATGTATCCGAGAAAATAATAGATTTGGTTTATACAAATGAGAAATTAGAGGTAACGGTACTGCATGAACCAAAAATAACGGACTATTCAA
>NW_012029054.1:0-535 GCF_000956235.1 Wasmannia auropunctata | reverse complement strand
AAGTTAATATCATAACGTCAATTGGCAGCGATTGTCACGGCAGTTATACATTAAAGCGATCGGACGTAGCAATTTATAAAGTTGTCAAAGTATGTGATGATTGAAATGACATTTTCGATCAATGAACGACCTGAGCCGGAACTTAGAAAACCTTCGTGATTTGTTTCTCATTATCGTACATCTTACGCACAATCTTCTATTATAAAGGGCCGAGATTGCTCAATCAAGTCCGGGCCTCAGGGCAAATTGGAATTCGGTTATCGAGAATCTGTTATAGAATTGTCGGAATGAATTTCCTCGGCATTAATTTTCCTGTCGATTTCTTTATTTTAGAAGCACGGCAACGTGGATGTTTGGAGAGACGGGGATATTGTCGTCGGAGTAAATTGTCAATAACATCCGTTTTTTAATTGAAATAAACTATTTTAGATATTTGCTAGATATTTTATAAATAATATAATATATATTTTTTTCAGTAAATTTTGCGATTTTACGTAATAAACATTTTATAGAAAAGTATACATGCATTACTAAA
>NW_012029053.1:0-701 GCF_000956235.1 Wasmannia auropunctata | reverse complement strand
ATCGTGGCGCGAGGAGCAGCGCGGCAGTTTTATAAGCTAAAGATCCGGGTTCAAATCTACCCAGAATAATATAACTCTGAAATTGATTTTAATCAATTCGGAAGCGATCGCCGCCTCTCGGAAGGCAATGGCAAACCACTGAGAGTATCTTTGCCAAAGAGAACCTCTTCTTAAAAAAAAATGGCCGTTCGGAACCGGCGTTAAAATGTAGGTCCCGTATATCTGCGTAAAAAGTGTAAATAGCGCACATCGCAGAAATACGAGAAGTGGTAACTACGCTCTGTCAAGAGTAGTAGGACTATTGATTGATTGATTATAAACTGTGGTTCAAGTTATTGGAGAAGTATTTATGCAGATGTGTGCAAAGGCCCAAGTCAATCGGATGAATAGTTTTTGAGTTATCTTACACGCCGCCAAACACTATCACCGCTGAATAAATGTTATTATTATTTGCATAAATACTTTTTTTCTGACGAAAAAATATTTTTTTGTTAGTTTAATAGTAGAATAAGAAATTATCCTAAAAAGTTTAAAAGGATTTGAATAGTTTCCTAAAACAATTCCAAAAATCACCTAATTTTTCAGTGTGCTAAACTAGGCTCTCCCCTTAAAGGGATCCTAAACCCGAGATCGAACTCCAAAAATTCGCTGTTTTATCGACGATTTGTGAGTACGTATGCGTGCGATATTGATGTAGTAGT
>NW_012029052.1:0-825 GCF_000956235.1 Wasmannia auropunctata | reverse complement strand
GCTGCGTGTACTTTTGAATGGTTAAACGGTTTTTAAAAAGAAATTTTTGTTTCTATGTCTAATCAAATACTTGGCAACTTATATGATTTCATATTTGTTTTTGGACAATTTTTATTTATTAAAATAATATTTTTAGTTTAGGAAGAATGTAACATACGATACTTTTTTATATACTTGGCGTAATCTTTTTCTTTTTTTTAAAAAGAGTTTTGGTAGGATATTCATTTGCTCGAATAAAATTATATGCATGTCCTGGAGTCTTCAAAGTGAGAGATTGGATTTTTAGAGATATATATTTGCTTTAAAAACATTATATATTTGTTCTCGAGTCTTCGAAGTGACACATTGCATTCTTAAAAATATTCCTTTGCTTTAAAAAAATTAATTACATATTCTCGAATCTTTAAAATAAGAGATTGCATTTTTAGAAATATTTATTTACTTTAATGAAATTATATACATTTCCTTAAGTCTTCAAAATGAGAGATTGCAGTTTTAGAAATATTTATTTACTTTAATAAAATTATATGAATATCCTCGAATTTTTGAATTGAGAAATTACATTTTTAGAAATATTTCTTTGCTATAAAAAAATTATATACATGTCCTCGAATCTTTGAAATAAGAGATTGCATTTTTATGAATATTTTTTGTTTTAAAAACATTATATACATGTGTTCGAGTCTTCGAAATGAGAGATTGCATTTTTAGAAATATTTCTTTGCTTCAAAAACATTATATACATGTTCTCGAGTTTTCGAATTGAGTGATTGCATTTTTAGAAATATTTCTGTGCTTTACAATAATTATATACGTATCCTCGAG
>NW_012029051.1:12568-14322 GCF_000956235.1 Wasmannia auropunctata | reverse complement strand
AGATATTTGAATTATTTCTCTCAACATCCTCTTTCTCAAAAGAAAGAAACAATTATAAGCATGATTGATAGAGATTTTCATTTATCATATTCAGATTTTCATAAAAAGAATCTCGAAAATAGTGTTATATAGAATCTTATAACTCGATAACGATCATTTGCTATGTTTCATTTTCAATCCCATGGATAAGAGAATTAAAAGCTTGGTTTATAAAAAAACAGACATGAGAACTCAGACACAAATCAAAAGGTTAACATGAAAAATAATTGATTTACTATTCCCTTTGTGCAAAAAGTTTCGGACAAAATAATGTCATTAATACTCTCGAAAATCTCTTTTTTTAGCCTGAACAAACTAAATACGTTTATCAGAACACATAAAGATCCGCTTTGTGGTTCATCGAAAAGAAATGTTGTAAATGTATCTATATATGGAATTAAATGTAATTACTGCGATGCAACCTACATTGGACGGGTAAACAATTACACACAAGAATACCGGAACACAGGAACCATATTAAGAGAAATACAACGATCCGTTCAGTTATTACAGACCACAGGTTGCAGTGCAGTCATGATTTTATGTGGGATGATGTAGAAATTCTGGATATCAAAAGAAAAATATTATAATAAACAATTATATTTCTGAAATGCTATACATTAAAAGACAAAAGAACGGTCTCAATTTATAATCCGACACAGGTCTTCTCGACCTTGCCTATGACATTGTTATTTATAGCTCATAAACTGTTAGATTTATATACTATTATTCGACATTCCGTCGAGTAAGTCCAGAGACTGTGAAGATCACTCACTTATACACTTTTACTTTTTAAATTTGACGGATGTTTTTATTACTTTTATTTTTGACCACACGGAATTATTTATTAAAGTTTTATGCAATTATTGACTACAACACATTATTTATTTATTCATTACTTGATAAACCTTATACAGTATTCCGAATATCAAAAGCAATGTGATCACTGGTGAATTATTATTTTAAAATATTTTTATGTAAAGTAAATGTGAGTGCACAATTCTTAATTTATTTCGTTCATTAGACATTTGTTTTTTTCTTTCGCTAAAACCATGATTGTTGTTAAACGTATATGTAATTTTCATTTACATGGCTTTCGTTCTCCATATCTTTCGCCACATGAATAAAACTATAACATATAACAAGTTCCATCCAGTTATGCAACGGGTTCTGGAGAGTATCTGAAATCTGCGTGCCTTTCGGTTAATTAATTGCTTTATTTATTCTCGCTGAAGATGGCTTTAAATTTGAGCCAAAACGTCTGAAAGTTATATTCTTAAATAAAAATATTCTATTCTTACATGAATTAATTAAATGTACTTTAAAAAAATATTTGTTTTATTGTACAAAGTTTACCGTAGCCTACCATAGCCTTTTTTCCTTTAGGTCTAGTTTATAAAGTAAAACTTAAGCGGTATGTACTTTAATTTGTATTTTTATTGTTGAATAGTCTTTCAATCTATGCCCCAGACAACACAAGATATCCTATGGACATCCGTTTTATGTCCGTTTCTGGTCGGGATATCCATGAGCCTTACAAGCTGTCCATATGATATGCATTTGTGGACACTATAGGAATATCCCTAAAAGGACAAGTTTGTATGTCCATATGCTATCCTCATTTGTACATACGTTATCTACATATCCGTGTTAACAAAATATTTACCGGAAATACTTAATATATACATATGTATGTATTAAACAGAAATTTACAT
>NW_012029051.1:0-311 GCF_000956235.1 Wasmannia auropunctata | reverse complement strand
GACGTGTGCTCTTCCGATCTTTGTTGAAAAGTTTATTGTTAAATAAACAATGGAAAACAAAACATTTTTGGAATCTTCATTTTTTTCTCGTAAACTAGAACATTTTTCGCGTATTTTGAAAAAAAAAGCAGTCAGCTAGCATTATTATTAACAGAGCTATGAATTTTTGAAAAATAAAGCAGTCTAATTTTTAATTGTTTATATCTCGATTAATTTTGCAATAAGAAAAAAATCCTTTGGCACAAAATTCTATCTCCCAAAGTACTACCTTTGTGCAAAATTAGAAAAATTTCTGAGAGATGACTGATCCA
>NW_012029050.1:0-1584 GCF_000956235.1 Wasmannia auropunctata | reverse complement strand
TGGACAGAAGCTGCAAACTCCTTATGCAAGTGAGAAACAATAAAGATAAGACACCGTTTGATCTTCTGGAAGACAAGCAACAGATTGCTCTGCTCGCTTATTTTCTAGGATTTTACAAAGACCCAAGTCACAGCAAGCAATTAGGGTAAGACAAGAAGAATATGAGTGTTTTAAATGTTTCACAAGCCCAATTTTTGAAATGTAAAAGAAGATGTTAAAAAAAGCCAATTTTGGTCCAAAAAGGTGTAAATAAAAACAATAGTGTTTTTTTATAGATTTTGATCTCCTGAATACGATAGAACTATTCAAAAGTTCGTAACGCTTAGGGAACACCTTGAAAATTAAGCATAAACACAACTTTTTATTAAATATACCGTGTTTATGCTCAATTTTCAATGTGTTTCCCAAGCACTACGAACTTTTTAATAGTTCTATCATATTCAGGAGATCAAAATCTATAAAAAAAACACTATTGTTTTTACTTATATTTTTGAGGGCCAAAATCGGTTTAGCATTTTTTTTTGGTTGGAACACGAAGTTAAATTAATTTACATTTTAAAAGTTGGTGTAACGCTTCCAAAATCATTTAATTGATGATGACAATTTAAAATAATTCGTTTTGCAGAATAGAGAACAGTCCATCGATCGGTTACGTAGAGTCACCTACGTATCAGATAGATAATATATCAGAATCAAAAGGATTGCACGGCGCGAAAAAAAATGTAGACTCCGATGACGCTGCGGAATATCGGGATTGCTCTGGGATTGTAGGACACAAAGCAGGAGGATCAAATTGATCTCCGCAGTAGTATCACACTCGTTGATTGCGGCCATACCGTCATCGACACGCAAACGGTTCAAGGTACAAAATTATACCAATCTTCTGTAAATGATCAAAATTGAACAAGGAATCTTAGCGAATTAAGCGTTTGTTGTACCAGCGAGATATTCTGCGTAACTAATTACAAATATAAAAAGTCCCATAGAAATCGAACGCGAATGTTTTACATAATTTTCGTACATTTTTCTAAACGGTGAACTAACGGCAGACCAGATCTCCAATCCGGATAAATCGAAGGATATATTGTTGGAGGGCAAATGGAAGAAGATCAGTGACAGTGAGAAAGAGAAGAACGAAGATATAGAGCCACTTACGCTCCAGATGTTACGTTATTTAGGAACTAAAATCGCGGATTTTGAAGAAGCAATTATATGCAACATTTGCGTAGAACGTCGTCGTATCGTTGTCTTTCTATGCGGGCATGGCGCGTGCGAGCACTGCACCGCTCTGCTAAAGACCTGTCACATATGTCACAAGACGATCACAAAGAAGATCAGTGTATTAGACAATTCGACCAATGATCGTATTCTAAGACCATCCGATCAATGATCACACTGGAACGTTAATTATTACGCGGTGCGCGCATGTATACGGAGGAATAGAAGTCAAAATAATATCAAAATGATGTCAAAGTATAATCAAATTTTAGTTTGTCAAAATGATGTCAAATTGCATAAATTTTTTATGTTTTCTTAATCATTTCAGTTTTGTTGTTAAAATATATTTATTTTAAACAAAATAAA
>NW_012029049.1:0-404 GCF_000956235.1 Wasmannia auropunctata | reverse complement strand
CAAACATTGTTTTAAAAGGTCATTTCCTTAAGTCATCGGAAATTGCGGAAAACAAAGAGAAACGTTTATCGACTTCCGAATCAAAAGTAAACGCATCTTATCTTTCTTGTTCTACTCGAGAATTTTATTGTTCTGAATTGTTCTAGACCTACGAAATATAGTTCTGCAACGCAAATCTTGTGTTGCTATCAGTTCTCTAAAATTTGTAAAATTTAATGTCTTTATTTTAAATATTTTAATACGCATGCAGATAGTTCAGTAGAATAAACTGCTATACTGTGTGTTTTCCTCATCTGCGGTCTTCTCAACCATATGTTGTAAGTTATACCTCATCGGTGCACCGTTGTAATCTGTGCGATCCCGTGCATTTGATCAATCTCTCGTTCCTCTGATAAAAACGCGAA
>NW_012029048.1:0-673 GCF_000956235.1 Wasmannia auropunctata | reverse complement strand
GGCTTTGCGGCACATTCGCGGGGGCGATCTCCGGGCGGCTCGATACGCGACTCACAACACTTTCGGTAGCCCACGGCAGATTTCTGTGGAAACCCTCGCACTTGGGGACGGACGCCGACAACCAAATACTACGAAACACGTGTCGCCAAAAGGGCGCACGCGACGAGACTCGAACACGAAAATGGCGTTTCCGTCCGCAGAGTGCGAATGGAATCCGCGACCTACCCGTGGCTTTACAGCGCTCTGAAACAGAGGGTCACCTCACCGGTACGATCTCCTTCTACGTACGAGGACGACGTCCTCGGCAAAACTCTCCGGGCCGGCAGCCCGAGGCCTTCCGTCCTCTCTGTCTCGCTCACTCGCTCAATTTCTAGCTCGCTCACGGAATCAACCGTACGCTCGCCGGGCTCGCACGCAAAAGCGGCGTAGATCGTGTTCGATACGCGATCGATGCCCGCACCCCCCGTCCGGGGGTGCGCAACATAGCGGCGCACACGGTCGCAACCAATGACGGCGCCCCGCGGGAGTCCGGCCGTGGCACGGGCGTATTTGGCGAATTTTCATGCGGGCGCCTCGCGTCCTCGCGAGGCCGCCCGCATGATGTTGCTGCTCCGCTGCAGCGGGCTGCAACATCACAATATAGATATATATATATTGTCACGTGCTCCCGTGA
>NW_012029047.1:0-435 GCF_000956235.1 Wasmannia auropunctata | reverse complement strand
GAATAGTTTTTGAGATATAACGAAAGAATAAAAGAATTAATTTACATATAAGGGGTTGATTCATCCCTTTAAATCGTTTTTTAGCACCAACTGGTAACTTTTAAATTCATTTATTTATGTGACCTCAAAATGACCTCAAGTTTCATTAAAATCAGAATTTGACACTTTGCGAGGTTCCCTTGTTAGTCCGCGTTCTATTCTGCGCTATATCACGGTATATTTCTTACTGTGGCTATATATAATACAAAATGTAATTGCCTAAACCAAATACTGTATAAAAATAGAATTGAAATTTGTATAATTTAATAACACAAAAAAATAAAATCACGTAAGAACCATCATAAGTATGCGAAGTTAACTTACAATTAGCTCTTTATAAATATGCGAGGTGAATTCAATATATAAATATATATATATATATATATATATATATAT
>NW_012029046.1:0-1585 GCF_000956235.1 Wasmannia auropunctata | reverse complement strand
ACGTGTGCTCTTCCGATCTCTAATCTTATCATCAAAATTTATCACTTTGATCGTCTGCGACTGTCGCACGAACCGCATCTTTTCTTCCTCCACATAATACTCTGAAGAATTTATCGAAAGCGGACTTATTTATAGAAGCGCGTAGCGCGAATGTGCTCAGTTGCCAAAATGTTTCTTATGATATTCTCAGTTTAACCAACAAAGAGTTAGAGTATATATCAAAAGATGTTTTGCTGCGAGAGTTTCCAAACTGTATAAGTCAATTGTGGGACAGATTACCCGAGCATATAAAAGCTGATTCGAAGATTCAACAGTCGGTGTCTAAAACATTACAATCAACGGTGGCAGCGGACACACATTGACGGTCCTGCACCGTTTGTAAAGAATTGCAGCGGATGTCGTCGAGAGGCCGCGGTTTGATAAATCGCGCGATAAATGCGTTTCCTTTCGAATTGCATATCCCCGGATATCAGTTTTACGGCCCAGGAACGCGTTTAGAATAGCGATTGGCTAGAGGTGATCGGGGCATTAATCCGCTGAACGCGGCGTGACACGAGCACGACATCGCATATTCGCAGAGCAACGAACTCGCTGAACGGCATGTGGCCGACAACATACTCGCCGCGAAAGCGCGAAAACTCATAACCGTGAGAGATTCGACTCTCGGAGAGAGAGCCGCAGCCACAGCTGTTTGGGCGGCTATGAAAGCCAAGACGAAATTCGGCATGGGTTTAAAAACGAAAAGGAAAAGGCACAAGCGAATACTTCCGGTAGCTAAACGCTGAGGTATTCTGCCACTCTTGCCATTGTTGGGCGTTGTCGGTTCGTTGGTCGGTGTGGCGGCGGGAGTCGCGAAGGCCGTGAGCGATAACAAAGCCGCGCAGCGTCAGCTGGAAGAATTGAAACATCACAATCGCGTTATGGAAGGTCACAAAGTTTATCTCGTTCCGTATAAGCGCGGCCAAGGTGTCTCGATGCGGAAGAAGAAAAAAAAAACGTTAAAATTTCCAACAGGCGCAACCACCATCATACAACTGCAACAATTGGCTGAACGTATGCATATTCCATATTTCAGAGGTATTTTCATGCGAACCACTTTACCGACGGGAGGAGTACGTCGAAATGAGAGCGGTATCGTGAATTTGGACAATGCTAAGGGACTCGGTACTCATTGGGTGGCATATGCAAAGAGGAGCAATCGTGCTATACATTTCGACAGTTTAGGTAATCTTCGACCGCCGAGAGATTGGTGCGATATCTACGGGACAACGAGACGCAAATCGAATTCAATCGCACGCCTTATCGTTACGATCAAAGCATTTGCGGTTAACTATGTCTACAGTTTTTACAGACGATAGATAATCTATTTAAAGACAGACATTGCAACATTTAGATTCAGTATTCATTCAAACATGTCGCTGACATTTACGTTGACAGGCAAAAGTAGCATCCTCGCGGTAACCCAGAGAACATTCTGACGTCTTTATGACGTCTAAAAGATGCCCTAAAATTTTTAAGACGTCTTTTTGAATGTCTTAAAATTATCAGATAGACGTCTTTTAGACGTCATAAAGACGTCAGATGT
>NW_012029045.1:0-307 GCF_000956235.1 Wasmannia auropunctata | reverse complement strand
TTATGACGTCTTTAAGTCATGTCTTAAAGACGTCTTTAAAACAGACATTCGCTAGATGTCTTAAAAGAGACGTCCATAAGACTGGACTAAAAGACGACTTTATGACGTCTTTAAGTCATGTCTTAAAGGTGTCTTTAAAAAAGACATTCGCTAGACGTCTTTAAAGAGACGTCCATAAGACTGGACTGAAAGACGACTTTATGACGTCTTTAAGTCATGTCTTAAAGACATCTTTAAAACAGACATTCGCTAGACGTTTGAAAAGAGACGTTTGTCAAAAAGACGTCTTTGTAACGTCTTTAAGTCA
>NW_012029044.1:0-550 GCF_000956235.1 Wasmannia auropunctata | reverse complement strand
TATACTTGAAATAATATTTTGATTTCACTTCTTTTTGGTAATATATATTTAATTTATTAAATTAAATTTTTTTAAAATCATGTATACGTTAATACAACTTGGATTTTATTTGTTTAATTTAATACAATAGTTTTTTTCGGGGTATATTAATTACAAAATAATTTTGCGTGATTGTTTTATATTAAAGATAGGGTAAGTGTCCCTATTAGTGTGCCTTTAAGAAAATTTGTTTATTACTGAATTAATTACTAAATACTGTAGCTTTCAATTTGTCTGTTTAAAGTTACTATCGATTTTTCAAATATTTCTTTTTCTTATGAAATTTTTTTGTATGTAGAAAATATTAATATTTTAATATATTTTAATAAAAATAAAAACAATGTTTTTGTCCCTATTAGTGTGCCCCTTCATGACGCGATGGCCATATTAAGGGCCCCCCTATTACTGTGTCTGTCCATATATATTTGTGTGCCCTTTATTAGTGTGCCCGCGATTAATGAGTCTGTTCTTTAATTCATTTCATTACATGCACTCGTGGACAATGAGGTTG
>NW_012029043.1:0-432 GCF_000956235.1 Wasmannia auropunctata | reverse complement strand
TATTCACATCGCGGTTTACAATTTCAATATGCGCATCACACGCATCACTGTCACATTACGACCATTACACAAGTTATGGGTTAGCCGGCTGACAGTGAAAACAGGAGAGCACACTAATAGGGACAAGCTTTAAAATCCTGCGGTATTACTGGACTCATATAATAAATAACATAAAACATTTATAAAGTACTTATGTACTTTACTATTTTATTAAATTAAACCAATTTATGATATAATTTACATTTTATATGATGTAAATTATGTTAATAATCAATTTATTCACTTCTATTTGAGTAAGCGTTTCTTATCGTTTTTGCTAAGACATTCGAGTTAATTCCTCTAAATTGTGGTATGCACCATTTAAAAAATATTTATTATACTTTAACAGTTAAAATAGAATATAATCTTTGGTATTATATACGTTAATACTTA
>NW_012029042.1:0-996 GCF_000956235.1 Wasmannia auropunctata | reverse complement strand
TATAAGAGACAGACATTTGGGTTTATTGATGAAATTGAAGGGCCAAAGATAGTTGGCACTATTGGCACAAGATTCTGGAAATTATTGAAATTTATTTTAAATAATAATAGCCAACATCGTATATCGGTTTTAGCATGCGACGAAAACGTTGATCGTATAGAACATCTTATACAGTTGAATCAAGTAAGTATAAAATTTTTATGTTTTTTTTTTTGTATTGCTATTATATATAAGTATACATTATAACAATTATTATTTTATATATATTCTTTTATTTATTACTCTTTTTATGTCTTTATAATCAATAACAATAATACTATTATAATATATATTTTCTTTTTTAATAATTTAAGTTTTATTATATTTTTTAATTTTATAGGTTATAGGTGTTATATATGCAAATGGTAGAATACGAAATAAATATCCTACACATTTTAATAACGGAACTCTTCAACATGAACTTATTGTTTATGATCATACTGTAATAGTCAACCTGGGTCCATTTGAACGAACCTAATTTAACCGTTAATTGAATCGGTTCAACCGGAAGTCGTTTTCCAATAATGTATCCGAGTACTTAAATTCGTGCATTCATATGTATGTGATATCAATAGTTTTTTTGTTATATAAATATATTTAAATTTGTGCAGTTTGGATTAATATTAAATTGATAATTAACAATAAGATGTATATGTATAAAATGCGGGCACGCCAAGTTTTCGCTTCACATATATATACTATGATCTCATTGGTCATTTTAGTCACTTTAAAGATGTACTGGCGCTAATATTCTAACATTGACAATACTTTGAAAATTTCATAAATTGTTTCTATTTATTATTTTAACGTATGTCCAAAATTTATATATATTTTATATATATAAATATATATTTATATATATATATACAGGTGTCCGGTAATAACCGCCCAATATCTCGTAGGCTGGTAGAGCAGATTAAATTGAACAGAAAAGTTCTCTATCATTTTGTCAAAATT
>NW_012029041.1:0-439 GCF_000956235.1 Wasmannia auropunctata | reverse complement strand
TTTACTGACACACGAAACGTTCACTCGACGATAGCAAACAGTCGACTGATTTTATATTGGTTATATTTTCGCAAACATAATCAATAAATGAATAAGATCGACTGCTTGCTATCGTCGAGTGAACGCCTCGTGTGTCAGTAAATCGTCGTGTGTTAGTAAATAGTGCGCGTGTTTCTTTCCTCGAGTGAGTTTTCAATCAACGAATAATTAATCGACATTGATTGATAATTATTAACTACTTAATACATTTGGTATTAAAGTCAGTCGACTGCTTGTGATTGTCGAGTAAACGCCTCGTGTGTCAGTAAATTGTCGCGTGTTTCTTTCTTCAAGTGATTTTTCAGTCGACGAATAATTAATCGACACGGATTAATAATAATTAATTAATAAATTTAATATTAAAATCAGTTGATTGCTTGCTATCGTCGTGAACGAGTCG
>NW_012029040.1:11853-16341 GCF_000956235.1 Wasmannia auropunctata | reverse complement strand
CAGACGTGTGCTCTTCCGATCATTTTAAAGCTCAAAGTCTCTACTTTCGACATCCATGATTCATTAAATGACTTACTGATTCTTTACAAAGCTGCACGGATGCAAATGAAGATGCATCAAATCTAAAAATTTTTTATTAAGTTTGCGAAGTTCCATGGCGTGAATTAAAAATCGCACGTAAATGAGGTTTACAGCGTTCGAAAGCGTGAATCTTTAACTTTAATTTGAGCATTCGACCAGCATTATGCGATTTTTTTTCACCGAGTTATTCAACATTGAAGCAAAAATGGTCATTTTTGCTGATCGAATGCTCAAATTAAAGCTAAAGATTCACGCTTTCGAACGCTGTAAACCTCATTTGCGTGTGATTTTTAATTCACGCCATGGAACTTCGCAAAACTTAGTAAAACATTTTTAGATTTGATGCATCTCCATTTGCATCCGTGCAGCTTTGTAAGAATCAGTAAGTCATTTATGGATTTCGAAAGTAGAGACTTTAAGCTTTAAAATGCTTTTTCGATCATTCCGATATGATCATTTTTGACGAAGTTAGGTTGACGTAGTTTCACTCTCTTGAAATTTGCCTGTTTTCAGTGATCAGAATGGGTGATGCTTTAATTTTGCTGTCGAGTGCATTTTCAAGAATATGTATTTTTGATGTAGATATGGATTTAATATTAAGATTTGTAATCTTTGTAACTTTTTTTATTATTAACTTAAATAATAATAATTGAAAAATGATTATACGATTGGTCATTGTTACATTAGTCTTTTCAAGTAAAGCAGTGTTACAATTTTTGTATAATTTTTGTACATTATTAATAAATAACTAGATAAATAAATTAATTTATTATTTATGCAGCACAAAAGAAAGAGAGAGAGAGAGAGAGAGAGAAATACACAAATTTATTTATTTTGTTTTGTATTACAATATTTTTTAAATAAATTTTTAAATTAATAATAATTATTAACATTCATTATTTATTATGATTAATAATTATTTAATTATTTTATATAATATTAAGCGATTATTATATAATAATTTATTGCTCTTTTGGCGTTCGGTATTCAATGGTAAAGCCTTCGTGGATAGATATATAGAGTGGGCTAAACTGAAAAAAAATCCTCTGCCATTTTGCGATCTTTGCAATAGTTATCGAGATATATTAATTATAAAAAAAATGTATGCCAAGTACATAAAAAATCGCGTTACATCTTTCTTAAACCTTTGGTCATTTTAGTCACTTTAAGCCTGTTTTATGAAACTTAAAATTATTTGAAAAGATAATGGCGTTAAACTTTTGCTGCACATACTTTTAAACGGTTTATTAAAAAAATACCTATTTTTGGTTTGAAATAAAATATTTTTGTCTCTATATCTAATCAAATACTTGGAAACTTGTATGATCTCATCTGTGTTTTTGGACAACTTTTATTTGTTAAAATAATATTTTTGGTTAAGAAAAGATGTAATGTACGTTACTTTTTTTATATACTTGGCGTAAATTTTTTTTTAAATGAGTAGTATCTCGATAACTATTGCGAAGATTGCAAAATGGTAGAAGACTTTTCGATTCAGTTTAGCCCACGATCGCTTTATCATTGAGTACCGGACACCCTGTCGTATATAATATATACAATATTATATGCATAATATATCCTAGCTGTATTTTCTTTTCACACATATAAAATCGAAATCTTTAAAATTATTATCAATTTTTGGCATTCTAAAATGTATGTTTAAATTAACAACAAGTATAGTAGAACTTGGTTATCTATACTTATACGAACAAATTTATGCTCCGTTTCAAATATACAAATTATAATTGAGTTCTTTTATTATCCGAAAAATAATTTGATTAATAAGAGCTTGACGTTGCTTTCTAAACGTTTCCTAAACGTTAGCTCTTATTATATTGAAACTAAAAGTACTGCAGATAGAGGGGAGAGCTATAATGGCCTCTATAATATTATCTGAACCATTGATTATTATCGGAACTATGTTGTCCCCCGATATGTTCAGATAAACGGAGTTCTGTTGTGATAGCAATTGAAAATATTTTAAAGAAAATTATATGTCTTAAAAATATCATAAAGACATCTTTAAGAATTCTGATTTTGGACATGCGTGTTGGACCTGGGATGTTTCTGACAAAATGAATATAAATTAATTACTATATTTTATGCTATGCATTATTATCTTTTATATTGAATTACAGTTCAAATACAGTTGAATTCCTTTGTTTTAAAATTACCGAAACATTGTAATATATCCAGCAAACATCGAATATAACTGACAATGAGATGTAATATAGATGTTAAACGAGTATATTTACTCATATAATTAAGTATATGTTATATAGCAGATACAATATCTGTGTTTGCGGGGTAAATTCGACTTTTTCGATTTTTTTAAATTAGCATGTTTTTTATAATACGAAGTGTAGAAATAAAAACTGAATTTCGAAAAAAATATATTTTAATTGTTTTTGATCATAATAATTTTATTCATGTTTGTATATTGTAAGATAAGTAAATATGTTGTAAAATCGTTTTAAGTTTCTTTCAGATACGATCGAATTTCATTAACTCAAACCTCTACAACTCGAAAATATCTATAAGACGAAAATTTTGTTTATCCTCTTCCGCTCCGCTACGGAAAACCTCTATAAATCGAAATATATTTTACTTCTGTAACTCGAATTTAAAGTAGCCAGATCTCTATAAGTCGAACTTCCATTGTCGCTATCCCTATAATTCGAAGTTGTAGCTATGTGTAACCGTGAGTAATAGCCAGCTGGTATTTTGTTTTATTGTTACATTTATCATATGTATGCAATAAATAATTCATTATTAAGTATTGATTTTTTTCTCTAAAAGCTATTATAATCGAAAAATTATAAACTTATAAAATGATAATTATAAAATTATAAATACTCTCGTACAATTAAACCTTCGTAAATCGAATTTTCATATGTTAACCCTCTTTTATTCGAATTTCAATAAGTCTATAAACTCTAGAATTCGAAGATTTTAGCTCTTCCTTTGAGTTTTGAGTTATCGAGGTTCGACTGTATATTTTATATATATTTTAAGACACAAAAATGTCTTGCTTTTGTGTTTTTTCTATAACATTCAAAAATAAAAATGCCGCACCTTTATTTATTCATAAGATTTAAAACTTATACGTATAATGTAGATAAAATTTATATTACATTTTCTCTCTTTCTTTCTTTCATGTTTGTGTTTTTTATGTTTTCTTAAAACATAATCTAGAAAAAATTATATTAACTGTATATAGAATATAATATATAAAACAAAATATACATAAATAAATAAATTACGTTATTGTAAACAATAGACAGGATAAGAGGCCAAAGACGAGCGAAATACAGGTGTCAGTTAATATTCAATATAACTATACGATTTTTACATACTCTAGCTTCAACGAACTGCGAGCAATTACTATTGGATTCAACGCAGCTTTGATTGAAACAGAACCATATCATCACGCTTAAACAATTAATGAGAAATAATTGTTAATGAGAAACAATTGTTAATGAAAAACAATTGTTTAACAGTGTGATGATATGGTTCTGTTTCAATCAAAGCTGCGTTGAATCCGATAGTAACGGCTCGTAGTTCGTTGAAGCTAGAGTATGTAAAAATCATATAGTTATATTGAATATTAACTAACACCTGTAATTTCGCTCGTCTTTGGCCTCTTATCCTGTCTATTGTTTACAATAACGTAATTTATTTATTTATGTATATTTTGTTTCTGTTAAACAATCACGCTGTTAAAAAATTGTTTCTCATTAACAATTGTTTAACAGCGTAATTGTTTAACAGATACGGTTCTGTTTCAATCAAAGCTGCGTTGAATCCGATAGTAATGGCTCGCAGTTCGTTGAAGCTAGAGTATGTAAAAATCACATAGTTATGTTGAATATTAACTGACACCTGTAATTTCGCTCGTCTTTGGCCTCTTATTCTGACTATTGTTTAAAATATATTATACATTATAAAAATAGTATACATGTGTGTAGAATGTAATATATATATATATATATATATATATATATATATATGTATCAATTGAACGCGTGTCATCGTACGTAACGTCGTTGGCGTAAATGGAATGGCCTATACGTCTGACGTGCGCTAGGGTGACTCTCGCTCGGGCTCGTTGACCGTTTCAATGAAACGAGTTTCATTCTTCGATAAGAATCACCTTTCGGAAATTCAGATGAGCAACAACAATATGATAAATTGCACAGTGACGTGCGTCTCATAAAAAACGGAAATGCGGCACTTGCGGCGAGACATCGAGAAAATATTTTGTGCCGAAGACAAAGAAAAAAATCCAGGAATTAAACATTAGCGAATAAATATTCTGGTGGTAAGAATTAATAAATAATACTACACATAAGTGCCATCAAGTTGTCTCAAGTCTGCCTCTTCTTACGTAACGTATTTTTTTTTTTT
>NW_012029040.1:0-669 GCF_000956235.1 Wasmannia auropunctata | reverse complement strand
CTGGAGTTCAGACGTGTGCTCTTCCGATCTACAATAATATTTATTACTTATCATTCTTGTGAAATCGTTTCTTTTATTCCTTAATATATTGACGCTACTATAATCATTTATTTCATCTTTAAGCGTTTGAATTTGCCACGTAATAATGACGTAGTCAAGCTGCAATTCTCATTGGTTGTCTGGCTTTACGATGCGCAAGAGCATACCCTTGTATTTCTACCATGGTTACAGCATTGTTGGCAGTACTGTTGGCAGCACTAGTTGACAGCTGTTGGATTCGTAATTCGTAAAGGCGACAAGCGAGACACGCAAGTTTGTGTTTGTTTCTAACAGCTTTTACAGCTTTTTTATCGCTGCTTCTTGTAACGTAAGTGCTGTTTTGTTATAAAATTAATTTTACATTATGTTTGGTTTGTCGAGAACTTAATTCTCGGCGTTGTTTAAGAGTCTCGCCTAGTCAGCCACGAACTCCGCGTTGTTGCATCATGTTCGATATCGTAAGCAGTGTAAAATTAATCAATCACAGTCGAATATGAAGAGAATACTCGACTTGAAGGAAATAACGGACCTACTGTGAAAAGTGTTGACAATTTATTAATTTTATCCAAATCTCTCTTGATTTAAAAATGGCATGTAAGAAACTTTCATGTGTCATTTCTCGCTGTTTTT
>NW_012029039.1:0-581 GCF_000956235.1 Wasmannia auropunctata | reverse complement strand
TCAGATTCGACGAGCTTTATATATTAATATCTCGAAAACTATTGCGAAGATCGCAAAATGGTAGAGGACATTTTTGTTCAGTTTTGTCCACACTACCTCCCCACAAGCGCTGTACCATTGAGTATGAGACACCCTGTATATATACAGGGTGTCCCAGAACTGGCGTACTGCCAGGTACCGGCGTATTCTCCGTAAAATTTTAAGTCGAAAAATTCTTTACCAAAACGCGATCCGATGAATAGAATTTGAAAGGTAAGCAGTAGCTATTATAGGCCGGTTCTAATCCATGGGGCTATGAGGGGGGTGAGGGGCAGGGGGGTCCGCGGGGGAAGCCGCGGGGAGGGGAAAACCGCTCAGAACGTTCACGGTCTGATGCGGGGTCCGCGGGGAAGGAAAAGCCGCGGAAAGCCGCTCGATCAGCTGGCCTGACCGCGGGGACGTGGGTGCGGGTGTTGCGGGAAGAGGGGAACCGCGTTAGGTCCGGGATCCGCGGGGAGAGGGGAACCGCGTTGTAGGTCCGGGATGCGCGGGGAAGAGGGAACCGCGTCGTAGATGCGGGATGCGCGGGGAGAGGGGAACCA
>NW_012029038.1:0-769 GCF_000956235.1 Wasmannia auropunctata | reverse complement strand
CGCAAATATTAATCCGAGATATATATATATATATATATATATATATATACATCGAGAAAAAGATACACGGTAACAATAACCTCACTTGTCACTGAAAAAAATATATGCGTTCAACAGAGAGAACAGATTAGTGAGTGCTCAGTGATTCTTTAATATGATTGATTCTTGCTTTTATTTAGATTTTCTAGATTTAAGTGCAGAAATCAATCGTAATAAAAACATCATTAAACGCGCACTGATCTGTTTTATCTGTTGTATCATCACACACATCAATCGATCGTTATGCGAGGTTGCAAGATTAAAAATTCTAGCGCTCTAGCGCCTCTTGCGATAAAAATTGTAAAAGGACATTCCTGTATCCCGCAACTAGTCGACGACGATGAGAACATTTCTTAATCTTAAATTCTCACATTTCGGACTTTGCATTGAAATATCTCCGCTCGTAGGGCATGTAAAAAAAAAAAACACTTTCTGTTGGAATTTACTCAGATAACGAGACTTCTTGTGTGGAAATATTACGAACTTTTATTTAATAGAAATTATAAGCTGTGAACAGTTTAACGCACGCAAGACAAAAGATAGGAATCACTTAGCAACATAACAAAAGAAATCGCTTTTAACTTTAGCGCCTTTAATTCTTTTGCCCATTTTCATACCGAATTTCCAGTTATTATAGCTTTCTCGACCATCCAATTTATCGAAGGCCAAATGCACCGCTGAAGTTGCTGAATCAGACATTCTGCTAGCGACGGATATGCGTGCGTTTAAA
>NW_012029037.1:0-1000 GCF_000956235.1 Wasmannia auropunctata | reverse complement strand
CAACGAGAAATACATGCAAAATATATTCTGATCATCATAATCAAAATTCTATTGTAATTCAATTATCTTGACTGTATAATGCTCAATTATAGATTAACTATAACTCAGCCAAAAATGATTAGTCAAATCGATGAGTCGATAAATGATCGATTGATATATTTGTTATCTTTGACCTCATTATAATTGTTTCTGTATTAATTGTAGTTGCAAATATTTATATAAGATTTTCATTGTCTTTTGGTCAATTCTACATAGAATCGATTAGTCAGGTAAAAATAAAAAAATTCCCGTTATTTTCGAGGTGTTATTTCAATCTCTTAAGATAAGCAGATAAAAGAAGAATACATATTTAATATTTTTTGTTCTGCATCATATCACCTATCGGTGAGGACTAGTTTCGATTATTTTCTTGAGCTAATATAATTATACATGCATATGTACTGTGTGTTCGATTAGAATTATTTAGATTATTAGAATTGGCCGTAACAGGAATCTATATACACATAATTGCAATTGGTCGATTAATATAAGAACAATTATGTGATGGGGTCGAAAATGACAAAAATATTAGACAGTATTCGACATTGAGCAATTCATCGACATCGAAGATTCGATTGATCATTTCTGGCTGACAAGGGATCCACAGAAGATGCACAATATCTACAGCATAGAAAAAATTATCCAAGCATCTTGACTCCCTTTGGATCACTTTCCATCCAAAAACTAGATCAGAAATAAAATAAATATAAATAATAAAATAAATAGACTAGAATAAAATAAAAAACGAGAAAGCACGACAGACATCGAAAAATTAAAAAAAAAAGTTATTTTATTATTTTATTATTTATATTTATTTCCGGTCTAGTTTTTGGGTGAAAAGTGATCCAAAGGGAGTCAAGATGCTTGGATAATTTTCTCTATGCTGTAGCTATTTTGCACCTTCTATGGGTCCCTAATTGTAAGTGATTAATTGTATCTTTTGCTGAATCTGCTTGATTTC
>NW_012029036.1:12936-16299 GCF_000956235.1 Wasmannia auropunctata | reverse complement strand
TTTAAAGTTATTTTATTTTACTAATAACTTCAAATTTTTGGCGCTAATTTTTGATAGCGAAACATTTGTACGGAGGACGCGTATACTTGGCGTTTTTTTACCTCTTTTTGAATGTACTCTGCGCAGCTTTTGTTCACTGCATTACTCGGCGGCTTGTGGAAACGACATTTTTCCGTATCAAGCTCACGGATAGAGAAAGGTGAAAGCAAAGAATAGTGATGATAGAAAGAATAGTGATAATAAAAAGAATAGTGATGATTTTAATATATAATGTTGCTAATATTATTTATCTTCTTGATATATAAAAAATAAAATAATACGAGCGAAATATATTTACACAAACAACTAAATGCGTATAGATTATATGCAGTATTCTCAATGCATTAAAAGAGATTTTAAAAATTTTTTATCGGTTTATTAATTTTAACATATATGTATGCAGCTTATAATTACCTTCCCTAGTAAAAAAGAATTACTAGTGCAGTAAAAACACTACTGAAATGTAGTAATGTTATCACTGCACTAGAAGTTCCTTTTTACGAGTGTTGGCACATAAATAATAAGATAATGTGAGCTAAGTATGTTTATGCAAACAATTGCGTATACAACACATATACGTGTGTTATATGATAATACTCAATATATCAAATGCATATAGTCATATGTATATATTTGATATATTGAGCAGACCATAAAACACATATGTCACGCATGTATGCAATTGTTTGCATAAACGTACTTCGCTCACATTATCTTACTATTTATGTGTCAAGGTAACTATAATTTGCATATATGTTAAAATTCATAAACCGACAATTTTTAAAATTTTTTTAAATTTTCAGTTACAGTTACTGCAAGTTACTAAACTATAACGGAATTTTCAGAGACGTGTGACTAAAGCTTATGCAGTTACTGCTTCTGAAATTTGTATTCCCGTTTAGTAAATTTCAGAAACGGTAAC
Organism: Wasmannia auropunctata; assembly: GCF_000956235.1. NCBI lineage: Eukaryota > Metazoa > Arthropoda > Insecta > Hymenoptera > Formicidae > Wasmannia > Wasmannia auropunctata. The sequence goes on along the minus strand of NW_012029036.1, from coordinate 15,338 downwards.
TGCATAAAGCTTTAGTCACACATATCTGAAAATTCCCACAGAAATTTCTAACAGTGTATGTCAAAATATCTGAAACTATTATGAAATCTCTAAGAGATATCGAGGGAACATATGGAAGGGTAAACCATGAATTCTTTTTCACCTCAACATCCGGATCCGCAATGACATTTTGTTTTTTTGTCTGTTTAGCAAAAAGACATCTAATTATAAGGCATTTATGAATTGTATTAAAAATTAATTCTAATGGGTAATCGTTGTCGAGAAGGATGCTCACAATAAACTTTAAATTCTTTTCTCGTGAAATCTCGGATGAGATAGAAGGAACCGATAATATAGTGCCGCGTTTTTGTGAGACTCGGTGCTAAGAATTAAAATTGACGTATCTGCCTGAAAATATTAATTTATGATGCTAATCGAATTCAATATGCCCATGATCATTAATAATGATTGTGGTATCTAGGAAATTCAATTGTTTGTTACCGATCTCAATGCGCGTAAACTGCGCGTAAACAAGGATGGACTGAAATGAAGGTTCGTAATGTAAAATTCACCATATCTGACGGTATTGCCATAGCAATATCGTTAGATATTGTCAACACATCTATAGAAGAAGGGAATAGGAAAACCTAGAATTCTCAACACCCATATCTCAAGATTCTATAGTGCTAAATCCGCAACGGCGGGGGCGGCGGAAGAAAAGGAAGAGCCCATGGAAATTCCAAAATTCTGTTTATAAATGTTGTTATTAAATTTTAAAAACGTGAATTCGAGAACTAATCGCAACTCAATAAAATTGTCTTTAGAAATATTACATTTTTTGGACATATAATTCCAGTTCAAGCTTATTTTACTTCTTCCATTTCAGTGGAAAATATGTCCATTATATCCGAGCCTTACAGCTCGAATATATTTTTACATCTTCCTTGGCAAGAAATTTTCTATCTTAGGATTGACACCGACTTTTTTCGATCTATCTATTCTTCCTCATGTACTTAAAGATTGCTCGAAAGGAGAGCAATAAAAACGATGATCAATTTATGAATACACAAAACTATAAATAGTATTTGTTAAATTTATTTTTCATTGCGCACCATTTACCGCGCCTGACTCGTACACGCCGCGATACCACTTTTATTTTTGAACACACATTTATTTTTGAACCTTCACGAGTCTCGTACATTAAATCTTTCGAAATAATGTTTATGTAAAGTTCCTTTAATTTTTAAACTAAAAAATAAGAACCCTAATTATAAATAAATATATAATATATAATTTAATATTAAAAACGTAATAAAAAAGTTAAATCTAAAAATATTTAATTCATTCTCAGTTATAAATCTGTTATTAAAATTAAGATAATTTAAATTCTCTACTAAAGTATCTATAATCCATTTTAAAATTCGTCTTAAATATTCATTTTTATTGTATAACCAGTTTAATACAGTTTACCCAGTTACGACAGTATCCGAACTTCAGAATATAAAATTCCAAAATCGAATCAAGAATATGGTGGTGTTTGTAAAATGACATGTATCAACCATCGTAAGAACCATCGCAAGAACTATCACAAAAATCTTAAGCGATTTTTTGTTGCTTAGCGTTAAAGGGTCTGCCCATCCCTGAGGACTTAAAATGATACCTAAGTTTTGTTTTGGGATTTTGTGTGGGTAAACAGATAACTTTAAAAGCTATTTAGAAGACATTGTTGTACATATATAAGAAACTAAAAAAATATTGCAATAAAATAAAAAAATATTCCGCTCGATAACTTTATTTAAAAGCTATTTAGAGGACATTTTTGTACATATATAAGAAACTAAAAAAATATTGCAATAAAATGAAAAAATATTTCGCTCGATACAATAATAACGCAAAAAAAAACAATAGGTCAAACAATAATTTATCGAACATCCATTAGATTTATTTGCTCGTCTTTGGCCTATTGTTTTTTTTGCGTTAAAAAAATATTTTTTTAATGCACAAAATGGCGGCGCACCTACTTGCAGAATCCCTTTTTTCTGTTTTTTCAAATCGGTGTACAGGATTCCAATCACACGGTTTGCTTTTGAACAAAACACAAAGAATTTTTATTATCTACATATTATAGACTATAGAGATACGTATTTTAAGGGAGGGGTAAGGTTAATTCGGTGAAAAAAGGCATGTTTTTAAGAATTTTTTTTGGCGATATAGATAGTGTTAGTTTATTCAGTCAATTTCCATATAATAATGCAACATTTGAACAATATTTTCCTAAATTTTCATTGCAAAATATTGAAAATTGAGCGAATGACAGTGAATTTCCGGAGGCGCCTCGAAAAAAAGTTGTTTTGCGGTGTACATGATAACTCGCAACAGAATCATCTGAAACAAAGAAATCAAAATGCATTTGTTAAAGGAGA
>NW_012029036.1:0-1810 GCF_000956235.1 Wasmannia auropunctata | reverse complement strand
TTTATACGAAGTTATACGATATAAGTGTTTCTGTATACAGAGTTATTTTCTTTTGATTTCTCATGATAAAATATCCATTTTTCCCAAAATTTTTTTGTATACAAAAAGTTTTTTCTTAGGATGTAATAACGCTCGGACTCTGTTTGCCAGCATCGTGCACAATAAATAATCTAAGTTTCATTTTGGAAAGAATATTTCATGATAAAGTTAGTTTAATCAATGACCTCTATTTTGCGGACTTCCATTTGATCCAAGTTAAAGATCTAAAAGGCGGTAACGAATGGTTATCTAGTGGTGTGTTAACTTTTGTTTGGTACGTTCCAAAAACATAAAAATAATAATTATTTTAGAATACATAGTAATAATAATAATACTATATAGTTATATGTAATAAGTAACTTTAATAATTTTAAATTTATAAGAAATTTTTAATCTCTTACCAACATATGAAAAATCAATAAAAGAATATGTTTACAGTGTAAGTTTAGGTCTTTCTTTTCTCATGACAATAATCGGAACGATGTATGATATTTTTGTCCATCAAAAGAATGTAGAAAGAAATAAAATAAATAAAATCAATAGCGGTAAGTGTCCTATCTAAAATTTTTAAAAAAATAATTTATATTTTATCAAACTACTTACAATTTTAATATATTACAGTTTTCATTACCTATAAATCAGGTTTATGTTCTCTATAAAAATGTTCTCTATATAAAAATTATTTTACCAATAATTTTCCATTAAATTTGAAATCAATTTTTGTTATAAATAAAAAAAACCAAAATGAAGATCAATAATAATCAAGCATTAAGAGTCTAATAAATGCGGAATTTGATGTGTAAAATAATTTAATCTTCATCTGTAGTTACGTTACTTCTGCAAAATGTTAATGTAAATAGTTATTCTAAAGTATTTTTGCCTGTTGAACATAAATTCAGTTTTTTAAATTTGACTATTATGTCACTAATTTTATAAAAAATGTTAAAGATGCCAAAAACAATAATTTTGGTGGTTTTGGTAACATTGAGGCATCGTCAATAAAACGATTTTCTAAATTTTAATAATAATGTCGTGTAGAATTATTAATTTTTAGTTCTAAAATATTTTTTTCAGTGTGGTTGTTTTATTTTCGAGATATAGCAATTCAAAAATAGTATCCTTTGCCATGTTTTCATGTAATATGAAAAAGGCATTTCATTTCATTTATACCACATTATGTAGAAAGTATATGAGAACTTTTGTATATATATAATATTTTTATCATCAAATAGATCTTTTTTTGTCCATTGCTGAACATCAGCCTCTCTTAACCTATCTATATTAAAAAAATTTAGCTATTACCCTTTCACACAATGCGAGTTGATAGGGAAATCAATTGATTTGGGTATTGTGATCCCCTCAATGTATTTCTGTGCTGTGCGCTATTTACAATTTACACAGATATACGAGATCTACAGTTTTAACGCCGGTTCGGAACGGCTCAATTAGAAAAGTTTCCATGACAGACGTACAGTTTCCAAAATATACTTTTAGTAGTTGCCATTGTTTTCCGAAAAGTGATAATCGAATAAAAATCACATGTTTCTGGTCGGATTTGAACTCGGATCTTCGGCACAGAAAGCAGACGCACAACTCTTTGCACCATGACCGCCACATATACATATACATCCTGCCAAAACTCTTTAAAAAAAAAAGAAAAAGTTTACGCCAAGTATATAAAAAAGTATCCTACGTTACATCCTTCCTAAACCAAAAATATTATTTTAACAAATGAAAATTGTCTAAAAACAAATATGAGATCATTCAAGTT
>NW_012029035.1:0-597 GCF_000956235.1 Wasmannia auropunctata | reverse complement strand
TAAAGATAACATATCGCGGTTTTTCTAGCTGAGGCGTAGTCTTGACAGCCCAGGAATGTTTCGTCGTGGCAGGCAATAGCGGGTACTCGTACAAATCCCATAAACGGAAAGTCATATTCAGATATCGTCCACTTTCCAAAGCTTGCAGCATGGATAGTTATTGACTTCGTTCAACGTAACGTGCGGCATTCGCCACTGTAGTTTGAATAACTCAAGTTTCGGTTCCGTTGCAGGATCTCCCACAAGGTAATTGTTGTCGTTGCGCGCTCGTATCAAAATCAATTCGTGACGAGCATTAACAACCACTCGTGTGTAATCCTCGCAAAAGCCAAACAGCATCCTGAGCGGTACGCAAAAACTAAAGAATCCTTCTTCTGAGATGAGAGTGGTATTAACCAAGTTTAGTCCAGCATTACCCATCATATATAAATTGTCTGTTGAGAGCGATACATAGATTTTTTAGAGTGGTAGTTATTCCAACGTTTCTACTGCGATCAATTTCCATACCGTTGAGTTCATATCGCATTTCGTCAAACATGAACGCCACACAATTATTTCCAATTGTTGGTGTATTATCATTCTTCAGATCGGAAGAGC
>NW_012029034.1:0-599 GCF_000956235.1 Wasmannia auropunctata | reverse complement strand
AGATCGTTGCTATGCGAATAAGCTATATCGTGCTCGCGACACGCTGTGTCCAGCGGATTAATACCTCGATCACCTCTAGCCAATCGCTCTTCTAAATGCGTTCCTGGGCCGCAAAACTGATATCCATGGATATGCAGTTCGAAAGGAAGTGCGTTTATCGCGCGGTTTAACAAGCCGCGGCCTCTCGCTGACATTCGCTGCAATTCCTTATCAGTGGTGCTGGACCGTCGATATGCGTTTGATGACACAGCAAATTATAATGTTTTAAACATCGACGATACTGCTGAACCTCCGAATCACCTTTTATATGCTCGGGTAATCTATCCCACAACTGATCGATACAATTGTAAAACTCACGCAACAGAACAACTTTTGGTATATACTCTAACTGTTCGGCAGTTAAATTGTGTATGTTGCAGTTATCTGATACGATGAGAAACATTTTGGCTACTGATCTGTTTCGATCAACGCGCCTCTATAAATAGGCCAGCTTTCGATACCGTTTTTCAGTTTGATGTTGTGGTGGGGAGTAAATATGCGGTTCGTGCGGCAGTCGCAGACGATTAAAGTAATGAATTTCGATGACAAGATACAACTAT
>NW_012029033.1:0-1014 GCF_000956235.1 Wasmannia auropunctata | reverse complement strand
TCAGACGTGTGCTCTTCCGATCTACTTCTAAAGACTTGTATTATTAAAACCTTAAAACAAATTTTTTATTACTTTTATTGTTTTCCTAAAAAAAATTCCCAAAGTTACCGATTAATTTTTAGGCGGTCAAGGTGGTATAACCCCTTAAATAACTCGATGAAAAAAAATCGTACAACGCTCAATAAAAAAGCCAATGAAAGGAAAAGATTCATTCTTTTAAAAGCTGTACACCGCAATATTTGTGTGCAATATTTATTTCACGCTATAAAACTTTGCAAGGTTCGCAAAAAATTTTTCGATTTGTCATATCTTCATTTGTATTTATGCGATTCCGAAAAAAATTAATTTTCCAAAGCATTAACTTGAAAAGTAAAGACTTCAAGCTATGAAATGCTGTTTGAAAAATTTTATTACGATTATTTTTGATGAAGTTATTCTAGCTATCTTAACTTCTGTCTCACTCAAGATGTACATACATTGTCCTTATCAAACTTATTGAAGCGCCGTTTCTTACAAAATTCGGCACTTACTGCTAGACGCTTTATTTATCAGTCCTATTTTAACTAAGCTTCCGAATTATCATAAATTGCAGTTCAGTGGATTTCTTTTTTTTTTTTTGCATTTTCAATCGTAGCTTAAAAGGCTTTGTATTATTCGTTCATGTAATCTGTAGTGTTAAGGTGCAAATTCATGAGACGCTCGTTTTAGCGTTAAAACTACGGCACACAGAAAAGCTTAATCAAAACTCAGTAAGACGTAAATAGTAAAGAAATCAATATGTTGAATTTTTGATAATCACGTGTGACTTCGATTTTGACGCTAGCGTCAAAAAAAGAAGCTGGATTTCCTCAGCTTCAGCGTCAAAGGCTATTGTTCTTTTGTTCTGAACATTTTAGATATACGAATTATACAATTGACGTTAAACTTGATATTGCCGCTTTTCGTGCAAGCCAACTAAGATCACGTAATTTTGACGCCAAAAATGAGCGTCAAGCCACAGTATAACCAGTAGGT
>NW_012029032.1:0-1348 GCF_000956235.1 Wasmannia auropunctata | reverse complement strand
CGTGTGCTCTTCCGATCTTTACTCTACTTCATTAAAACTTAAATTAAAATTTATCAAGCAAAATAAAATCAATTGAAATTAAATTATTCTGCTTACTCTTAAAAAAGTAAAAAATAGAAATACAAAATGGAAAATTACAAAGAAAATTACAAAGAAACCATTTGTTATCAAAAATTTTATACAGGTGTCCCATTTTAATCACCTCAAATATCTTTTGAACAGTGCATTTTAGGGAAAAATATTTCAGACAAAAGTTATGGGACTTCGAGGGGGACATAAGATGATAACATTGGTTTGACCCCGAGTGGTGTCGTCACGGTTAGAACAAGGTCAATTTGAATTTTTTAAATGAAATCCCCAATTTTTCATTACATAGTCTTGTAGCCTCGAAAGCTTTCCAAAATACATAGATAAAATATTTTTTGATTAAATAAATCTTGAGTTATGAAGCTTGAAAGTTGGAGTACCGTCGGCATTAGCATCATCCAAGGTGTCCGAACACTAGCTAAAACCTTTTGAATGTTGTTCGAATTTGCTTTGTTGTTTTCAAAAATGAAAATAAAAGCAACAATCTTTAATGATCTTTAATGGCCTTGATTTTAATATGTATTGTCAAACTCCTCCTGATCCTGAAAAACGTTCAAAAGGTTTTAGCCGGTGTTAGTTACAGTACCACCGGCATTAGCATTAACCAAAGTGTCCAAACAATGGCTGAAATCTTTTGAATGTTGTTCAGAATTATGAGCTTGACAACATGTGTCAAAATCAGAATTATTGGAGGATTTTTCTCTTTTTTTAAAAAAGTAAAAATAATTTTCAAAAATGAAAATAAGAGGAACAATCTCTAATGATCATGGTCGTGACACATGTTGGAATGCTCATGATCAGACGTTTCTCTCGGATCTTCGATCTTAAAATGTGAGCAACACATGTTCATACAAAAAAAAATCTTTGACGCATCTTATCACGCACCAGAAAGTTTACTGTCAAAACGTGTCGACTGCGCGGAGTCTTCCTCACTTGATATAAATTAATATATAAATAAATTATTAATAAAACTCCATAAAATAAATAAACCATTTAAGTAAAATAAAAAATAAAATAAATTAAACATTTAAGAGGATGCTAAAGCCGTCTGTTTTATCGACAAAAGTACCATTTTTGTTGGATACAAAATACTACTATTAATCGCATAGAATAAAATTTCCTTTTCCACGATTAAAACACACATGCTAATGCTAATCTGGCTCTGGTGTGTTTTGTACCAAAAACAGGAAAAAATTAAGAAATTACAGATTTCGTTATCCATTTTAACCTCAACATGGCGACTAATACTATCAATTTACCA
>NW_012029031.1:0-376 GCF_000956235.1 Wasmannia auropunctata | reverse complement strand
GTATAAGTGACCTTATTTAATTCGCCACTGCTCTTACTTAATAAATAGTTATTTTTAAATAGAAAAATGGAATTTAACTTAAATTTGGGTTAAATTTGAAATGTTTTAAATTATTTAACTTGTTTTAGTAGAAAAAAACTATTTATTAAGCAGAGCACTGGGGACTTAAATAAGCTTCAGTTTGACACTATAGATTTAACAGTGCTATGTTCCTACCTACCCGTATTTCTATCTATCCATATTCCTACCTATCCATATTTTTTCCTAATAATTTGCCTACCTACGCGTATTTCAATATTAAATCATTTAAATATTATTTAAAATATTAAATCTTTAATTAAAACCGCGACGCGATACAGATCGGAAGAGCACACGT
>NW_012029030.1:0-587 GCF_000956235.1 Wasmannia auropunctata | reverse complement strand
TGGAGTTCAGACGTGTGCTCTTCCGATCTTTTTAAATGGTGCATACCACAATTTAGAGGAATTAACTCGAATGTCTTAGCAAAAACGATAAGAAACGCTTACTCAAATAGAAGTAAATAAATTGACTATTAACATAATTTACATCATGTAAAATGTAAATTATATCATAAATTGGTTTAATTTAATAAAATAGTAATTAAGTACATAAGTACTTTATAAATGTTTTATGTTATTTATTATATGAGTTCAGTAATACCGCAAGATTTTAAGGTTTGTAGTCCCTATTAGTGTGCTCTCCTGTTTTCACTGTTAGCCGGCTGACTCGGCTAACCCATAACCCATAATGGTCGTGATGTGACAGTGATGCGTGTGATGCGCATATTGAAATTGTAAACCGCGATATGAATCTCTTTTGATGTGATATAGTGCTATGGATGGATAAAACTATAGAAGCAGTAAAATTAGGAACACCGATAAATATTGCTAGCAAATTATATAAGGTTCCACGATCATATCTTCATAGCAAGATTGTAAAAAAATATATTCATGAAAAGACTGGATCAGGTATCGTATTAACTTCGGAAGAA
>NW_012029029.1:0-452 GCF_000956235.1 Wasmannia auropunctata | reverse complement strand
TTTGCTTTGGAAAAACTACATAAAATACAGCTAACCATTTTTTAATTATATATATAGAAATATATTTATATAATATAATAATAGCCTCAATATAATTATAACAACCTCACGAGTCACGTAACCTCTTAACATGTGAAATAGTCTTCCATAGTTCCATGCTCGATCAACATCAAAAGCCAATCAAAAGCTTCTACTATAGCGCCGTTTGCGGTTAAACAGTGCGTTAGATGGTTGACTGGTGATGTCATTTCCGATTACAAATTTCTTACCCCCACCATCGATATGCTCTCTCCAGTCCTCCATGCACGAGGGGCTATACAGCCTGGTATTGCTTGATCGAGTAGAATGTCTCTAGATTTTAATGTCTAGGGATTTTAGATATTCGTAAATTAGAGAGCATAGTCTAGGGGGAGGATTTTGGAGCATGGGGAATATATCTATTGTGTTGGTAG
>NW_012029028.1:2049-3923 GCF_000956235.1 Wasmannia auropunctata | reverse complement strand
TTGTTTATTTTATAATTTGCAATAACAAAGAAACAACAAGTTTGCATCAGCAGTTTTAGGTTTTATTTACTGAAATTTCATAATATTTTATTTTTATCGTAGTTTATCCTTTTGTACTTAGAATGCCAGCCATTTTGCAGTATATTTTTAATTAATTTTATTTATACTTTAAAATAATGCTTTTTAATAAGACACTTATATTAAATTTTTCGACAATAATATAAGTATTTTAAACATACACTTTCGAAACTTTGACAAACATGTCTAGCATTTTTATGTTAGACATATGTATGTATAAATCACAGCAAAATAGTTTAAATTTGATAACTAAGAATTTTTTACATAATTTTTTTAAATTTTATATCAATATGTAACTAAAATGACTTTTATCTGATAAACAATATAAACATGTTTTGTATTTATTTTAAAATTATACTATTTTGCCTATCTTCGGCTGAGTTGTTGTTTCGATCCTCATGTATCTGGTGTGCTATTTCCTTTATTGCGCATCGCCACGTTCTACTGAATTATTATTTCCATTGTCGGCATTGAGAACTCTTTCCTCCATCGTCACCTTCGGCTTAGTTGTTATCTCCAACCCCGGCATTTGGTGCGCTGTTTCCTTCATCGCCACCTTCGCCTAAGTTATTATCTCCATTCCCGACATCGGGTACGCTGTTTTTTCCATCGCCACCTTCGCCTGAATTGTTACCTCCATTCCCGGCATCAGGTGCGCTCTTTCCTTCATCGCCACCTTCGCCTGAGTTGTTATTTCCATCCCCGGCATTGGGTGTGTTGTCGTTTTCGCTATTGCTTTCTTCGCTACCTTTAGATGTGCTAGTTTGAGCAAGTGTTGTTAAAATATATTTTGCATAGCCCTTCACATTATAAGCCAACCCTTCTCCCGGTTTTCCCTCAAGTATTATTAGCACACTTGTTTCTCTGTGGTGTTTCACTATACATTTAGCTTGTTTGTTTCTTAGAATTATGATTTGAATATCGGTGAGAATTGTACGTTTAGGGGCCTTTAAGCTGATTACGTGTCTGGAGGCTACCAAAGGAATGGCAGGCTGAAATTTATAAAAAGGATATTAATGTTAATGGAATTATAAGAATGCGTGATAGAAATTAATATTATTTGGTTATCTAAAAAATATCTTAAAATATATAGAAATCTATTATCAATAAAGTTTATGTATAAATTAATAAAGTTATTATAATATAATGCATTGTATGGTTTACGTTTTTGTCTTACTTCTTTGTTTTAAGTAAATTGATGACAAATTGCAATGTAGAGCTAAATTAAATTTAAATAGCAGATTTAAGATACATTTAAATAAGATTTCTCGCATTAAAGTTAATATCTACAAAATTTGATCATAATATACGTAAGTTACAATATATTATATATAGTAAAAAATATCTTAAATTCGATAATTAAATTTCAAATTATGCAAAGTTCTAAGATGAAATGTTTCACATTCATTTTAATTATCACATGAATATAAATGAATTGTGATCAAACTTATAAATCATTTTACCTTGGAAACAGTTTTATCAATAAACATGAAATCATCTTCTTCACGTTTACCTATGGTACAATTGTTCTGATAATCTGCATTTATGCAGGCAGCCAAAGTAAGGCACAAAAGCACAGTAAATAAAATCCGCATCTTGTAAAATTAATTGTGGAGCCGTCCGTTAATTAAAATCACACTGCTCAATTGGTTGCTCAATTTGACGTAACATGCATTTGACAGCTTATTTGTTTCGTATCTCTTCCTGCAGGTTGTAAAAATTTCTCAGTATGACGTGTTTTTCATGTTATTCTTTTAGATACTGTGAGAGAAGAGAGTATGCACTAATTAAATGTA
>NW_012029028.1:0-1394 GCF_000956235.1 Wasmannia auropunctata | reverse complement strand
TCGCACGCACGCACGCACGCACGCACGCACGCACGCACGCACGCACGCACGCACGCACGCACGCACGCACGCACGCACGCACGCACGCACGCTACGCTACGCTACGCTACGCTACGCTACGCTACGCTACGCTACGCTACGCTACGCTACGCTACGACTACGGCTACGGCTAACGCACGCTACGCACGCACGCACGCTACGCACGCACGCACGCACGCACGCACGCACGCACGCACGCACGCACGCACGCACGCACGCACACACACACACACACACACACACACACACATCTTTCACGTGACATAATTATCTTTCTGGCAATTTACATATCTTCATACATTTCCAACTCATTGTTAGCATATTGACTATTACTCATTGAGGATCTGATAACGTAAATACCATTGATAAGCGCTGCATGTGTTATTAATTAAATAGACTTTTCTGATGTAAATGCGTGTTTAATCGAAAACAAATGATACTATCTGGAAAACAACGCAAGAGACATTGCGTAATTTCTGCAGAATAGTGGAACATTTCAGAGACTTTATCACACATGCTGCACATTCTATCCGACATTGACCTTGTACGTAATTGTATCTTGAGATGTAAGTAAAATATAGATACTACGATCAGTTATTTGCTATAATTTCATCGATGTATTTTATATACAATATTTGTAAAAATAAATATTTACCAAAGTACAGACAATAACGGAACGCGGATGAAATTATTGTGTATGCAAACAAAAAAATATCATCTTCTAGTTTCGACTCGTAACAATATATGTTTGCATATAAGTTTTATACTTTGTACGTATAAAATAAGTTTCGATCGCGTTGAAGCTTACACAGGGATTGGAAGTAACTCGTTACTTAATTGTAATGCCGTTATCGTTATACAGTTACTTTTTTTTGGTAACGAATTGATAACGACGTTATTTTATTTTTTTGGTAACTGTAACGGTAACATGCATTTTTTTGGTAACGATAACGAATTATACAATTACTTTTATCGTTACTTTTTGTATTTTGAATTTTTTGCATTTATGACAAAATTTGCGTATGTATATTCAATCTTCAGTTTTTAATTAGTATTCACATAGTTTATTCTTATTTTAAAACTGTTTTAAGGGGGAACACCACTGTGACGGCCGAAAAAAGGCTATTTTCGTGAATTTTTTTGCGATAATTAATTAGTTGTATAAATTATTATCTTTATATATTAAAAGTACATATATTTAAGATTTTATAAAAAAAAATCGTAAACTATTGTTAATATTTATGGCCTCCGTCTTCGATGACGTAAACCTCTATTGGACAAAGTATCACGTCCTGTACTCCGAATGCGCCAATTTTTGGACACCCTGTATATTTATAAAAAAAATTGATACTTTG
>NW_012029027.1:8296-8620 GCF_000956235.1 Wasmannia auropunctata | reverse complement strand
ATTGATCCAGGGGCAGATGTAACGGTAATCAACGAAGAGTTATACAGAACATATTTGCCCAACAAGAAGCTAGATTCCGCGGAACGCCAAGTAGGAGGAGACATACCATTAGAAGTCATGGGTAAAGCTCAAGTAGAAATCACGTGGCAGAAGAAAAAAATTATTGATCAAGTATACGTAATAAGAGGCCATATCCAACCCTTACTGGGCAGACCAGCAATAGCAGCATTGGGCATACTCACATGGAAAGGGAATTATAAAGAAAAATTTATTAGAGAAGCTACATACGAAAACAAGAAACTGGAAGAGGAATTTTCGCAAATA
>NW_012029027.1:0-555 GCF_000956235.1 Wasmannia auropunctata | reverse complement strand
TTCCGATCTTAAGCTGTGAAATGCTTTTTCGATCGTTATGTTACGATAATTTTTGAAGTTGCTCTATCTTGAAATTTTGTCATCGAGTTACAGTCACGAAATTAATTGTCCTAACACAGGTATTAAGAGTTTATCTTTTGCTATAACTTCATTAAAAATGGTAATTTTATAAAGATAATAATATTTAGACGTGAAAATTATTCCTAGTGATACATTTTCATCAAAAGGATTAGTCAAATTTATTATACTTTTAATCAATAAAATTATAAAAATAATCGCGAAATTAATTGACCGGACAAACAAAAATAAAATTTAAAAAATATAACATTAAATAATACATTAAATTTTAATAGCGCGTGGGTCCACCCTTAGCTTCGATAACAGCTTTTAGTCTGCTTGGAATTGTTTCAACAAGTTTACGAGTAATTTGAGGATTAATATTTTCCCAAGCTTTCAGGATAATCTTTTCCAATTCTCTATGATTCCGAGGCTTTGATATTCGGACTTTTGACTTGAGAATTTCCCACAAATGTTCAATTGGATTCAAGTCTGCGA
>NW_012029026.1:0-355 GCF_000956235.1 Wasmannia auropunctata | reverse complement strand
ATACGATTTTGGATTATAGGGCGAGCAACTGAATCGACCGATGCACACAACGGCTGTAAAATTTAATGCTTTCATTGTTGCTATTCAATATGGTGATACCATCTTTCATTAATTTTTCCATTTGTTGAATGAAAAATCTGAGATATAAATTCATAAAGATTGTTTGCGGCTCGGGTTTGGATATCCACAAACCTGCTAATATTACAGTTTCGAATCTATGTTTTGGTGGTAACTCGTTTAATATTAATAGCAAAGGCCAAATACTATTTTTGCTACTTTTAAATATAGGAAAACCGTCTGTATTAAAGTTAAATGTCAAAACTTTACACTCTTGATTCTGTGCGATATTCTTATA
>NW_012029025.1:0-811 GCF_000956235.1 Wasmannia auropunctata | reverse complement strand
GTGTGCTCTTCCGATCTCATTTTTTAACAGGTTGTCAATTGCTAAAATAAAGTTCTTTTGGTGGAAAGTGGGATCTGAAAGGAATATAATTTTGTCTACAATTCCATAGATGACACCTTTTTTATGAGATACAGGATGTTGTGAGTTAAAATTCAGATATCTGCCTGAGAATGTCGGTTTTTTATATAAATCAAATATGATTTCATTGTTGAGGCGAATAGCTGACACATCTAGAAAATTTAATTTATCGTTCTCACCAATCTCAATCGTGAATTTTAGTCTTTCGTGTAAGGAATTGAAGACTTGTAGGATGGAATTCATTGCGTCAAGGGGTGCTGCTAAAAAATATATATTTTTCCTTCGATGCGATCCGTTTATTTGTCACCTGAGGATGGGATCACATGACATTACGATTGTCCAACGAACGATCTCACAACGAGCGATAAGCGACCTTCGTGCGAGCGGAAAGAACAAAGCGCTAATGTAATGTAGAAGAAATAATTTTTGTATTTTTTACCCACTGAAGATGGCTCAATGCGGAGCCGAAACGTTTGGGTGACAATGAATATTGTTTAAATATATGTAATTTTAGCACTAATTGCGTGCAAGGCTCACTTGCCCTTCTTTGGATACTTCTTAGATGTTTTTAATTTATTTGCGCATAAATATGAACGAATGAATAATTTAAGTACCTTTGAAATACGGCAATCTTTAGGAGACTATTTTTCGATTGCTATTAAACGAGATGCATTCGAATTTCTTACAGCTCTTTGTACAAAATAGATCGGAAGAGCACACGTCTGAACTCCAG